>NC_138309.1:10630000-10887500 GCF_965601325.2 Salmo salar
TTTTATTAGCTGCATGTATGACATAACTCCACCAGTCCTATTTATGATATAATTTCCGAAGTTTATACCTTTGAAAACATTTTTTATTTTTTTGATCAATTAGTATATTTGAGTTTAACTACAATATTTGTTGTATTATTTGTTTTGTCATTTTTGGTGGATTAAATCAAAATTGCAACCATCTTTCTATGGCTTGTTTTAAAAATAGTGATATTTGGGAGATTATTTCCTTTTCAAATAACTGAAAGTGAGAGGTTGTAAACCCAATAAAGGGAAAAAAGCCTTTCTTTAACATAGGGTGAGACATTCTTACTATTTTGCTAGAGAACCAGTTCGGATTTAAGTATAACTTTTGTATTACTGAAGCCTTTAGTGAGATGTCTAATGCTTTAAAATGTAATCATTTCTGCCCTCCGAATTAATATAAATTATATAAATAGGCGCATTTAATTTTGTCTGGCTTGCTGTTCCAAATAAAATTGAATATTTTAATTTTAAAAACTGTTTGCTAGGTGTAGGCAAGACCATAAGCAAATGGGTAAACTGGGATATGACTAAAGAGTTAATCAGAGTGATTTTTACACAATAGAAAGGTATTTTCTATTTTTTTTCATGAATCATCAGGGTACAATGACACCTTTGTTTTTAAGCCCTGTATTTCTAATCCCTTCATATTATTCTTGGATCTGACTTTAATAGCTTACATTTCGATGGCCATAATAAATAGATATGCCGGTAGTGGACAACCTTGTTTACTCCTCTTGACAGTTTAAAACTTTCTGAGAAGTAGCCATTATTTACTATTTTACACCTAGGGTTACTATACATGATTTTAACCCATTTTATAAAAGATTCTCCAGTCGTACTTTATCCTTTTCAAAGTCCGCTATGAATAGCAGGCCTGGTTTCACAGATTTTTCATAGTGTTCTATTGTTTCCAGTACTTGCCTTATATTATCACCAATGTATCATCCATGTAAAAAACCTGTCTGATTAGAATTAATAATGTCCGACAATACTTTTTAAATACTATGTGCTATACATTTTGCTAGAATTTTTGCATCACAACACTGAAGTGTAAGGGGCCTCCAAAACTGGATCTTCATATTTCCCACTTGTATCCTGTTTCAGTAATAATGAAATCCGACCTTCTTGTTGAGTGTCTGATAATATACCATTTACATAGGAGTGGTAAAAACATCCTAATAACAGTCCTATGAGTATATCAAAAATGTTTTGGTACACCTCAACTAATGTCTAGTGTTTATGTAATAATCAAAAGGAAAATGCTGTTCTGAAACACAAGGCTTATCCAATGAAACATGAGAGACATGGATATAAAAGAGGAGCGAAATGGATGTAGAAAATGGAGGGAGGAAGAGAAAGAAGAGAAGCATGGGGAAAATACAGGGAGGTTTTGGTGGGGGAGGATGAGGGTAAGCAGGGATGGAAGAGGGATGAGACAGAAGAGGGGGAGTGAGAGTGAGAGAGAGAGAGAGAGAGAGAGAGAGAGAGAGAGAGAGTGAGACTGCAGCTTGACTATAGGCCACGTCTGGACAAATGGATATCGATAGATCATATAGCCACAAAAACAGCTGATGGGATTGAACTTTAGCCAGACAGAGATGAGAAGGGGGCGGTGTGTATGTTTGTGTGTAGACGTGCTATAAATAATGTTGAGCTGAATTTGCCAAACTGTCTCTGTGGTCAGTCACAATAAAGGCCAGACTTTAGACTTCCGGATGCCCTACACCCACCCACCCACACACACACCACTCTAATCATTACCTTGCACACTCTCTGCATTATTTGAACCCATATCCTGGAATCAAATACCGGCCTCCATCTTTCTTTCTGCTCTCCCTCTTTCTCTCCCTCTCCACTTTTCGCTCCCTCTCCCCATTCTTTCTCCCTCTCCTCCATTCTCTGTCCCTCACCCCCACTCTCTCTCCCTCTCCCCATCTCTCCCTGCCCCACTCTCTCTCTCTCTCCCCATCTCTCCCTCCCCCACTCTCTCTCCCTCGATACTTTGTGGAGACAATCACAGCATTGTCTTGTCTGTCAATACCAAGCTTTCTTCTTATTGTGTCTCTGCTCTATTCAACGATAATTCCAACTGCTACAACACAAAAAAGGACTATGTTTGTACCTGTGTGTGTGTGTGTGTGTGTGTGTGTGTGTGTGTGTGTGTGTGTGTGTGTGTGTGTGTGTGTGTGTGTGTGTGTGTGTGTGTGTGTGTGTGTGTGTGTGTGCAAGTGTGTATACACATATGTTTTTGTGCATTTTACACTGTGCATCGTCACTTTTCAAAAAGAGGGTGAAGCAGCTATTGACCAACAGCGGCACAGCAGAAATGTATTTCATCGAGCAGGGCATAGGGACGTCAATGCTGTATGCTGTTGTAAAAATGGATTGTGAGGGATTCAGAGCAGACAACACAATGTAACACAATGTAACAGATTACTGGTATGTCAAGGTGATAGGAGGCTTATTAATAAAGTGTTTGTTAAAGGGTTCTAACACCCGTTTATTCCAGATAGCCTTAGAGGGATTTGTAAAGAGAGTGAGATGCACTGGGTTTTGGGAATGCTAGAAAGGACTTTGTCCTTGCCGAACACACACGCACACACACGCACAGTGGTAGGCTACCTCTGATTTTATATTGTTGTCTCCGAAGCAAAGGTGTTGGAGGTAGGCTGCAGCGTTGGACTGGACTGAAGGAAACTGGTGCTGCAGCATCTGAATCACTTCAGGTAACTCTGGATCCCTCCATCCAAACTCCCTACAGAAAGAGAGGGGGTGGGGGGGTAGAGAGAAAGAGAGGGGGTGGGGGGTAGAGAGAAAGAGAGGGGGTGGGGGGTAGAGAGAAAGAGAGAGGGGTGAAAAGAGGGGGGAGAGAGAGAGAGAGAGCGAAAGAGAGAGAATGAGAAAAAATGTAATTGTTAGATGATTATACAGCACAACACAGTACCCGGAGGCAACATTTATTTCCGAGGTTGAAGACCATAAGATTGTTAGTTGTGTGGGTGTGTGAGGCCAGTCACCACCGTTATTCCATTAGGTTTAACACTCCCACTGATACACAGGACAAAGTGAAATAAATGTTTTCTCTCACATCATTATGGAGGAAATGGTTTTCTTTATTATGTTATCCTTCTCACATGGTTGTTGTGGAATTCAGAGAAATTAGAAATACAGTAGGGATAGAATACCTACTGTGTGGCTCACCACTGCTATAATACTCTACCCCTCTCTCCCTCTGTCTCTCTCTCGCTCTGTCAATTCAATTTAAGGGGCTTTATTGGCATGGGAAACATATGTTTACATTGCCAAAGCAAGTGAAATAGATAATAAACAAAAGTGGAATAAACAATAAAAAATTAACAGTTAATATTACAATCACAAATGTTACAAAAGAAAAAAAACATTTCAAATGTCATATTTTGTCTACATACAGTGTTGTAACGATGTGCAAATAGTTGAAGTACAGAAGGGAAAATAAATGAACATAAATATAGGTTGTATTTACACTGGTGTTTGTTCTTCACTGGTTGCCCTTATCTGTGGCAACAGGTCACAAATCTTGCTGCTGTGATGGCACACTGGTATTTCACCCAATAGATATGGGAGTTTATCAAAATTGGAATTGTTTTTGAATTCTTTGTTGGTCTGTGTAAAACACGTGTCTCTAATATGGTCATACATTTGGCAGAAGGTTAGGAAGTGCAGCTCAGTTTCCACCTCATTTTGTGGGCAGTGTGCACATAGCCTGTCTTCTCTTGAGTGCCAGGTCTGCCTTCGGCGGCCTTTCTCAATTGCAAGGCTAAGCTCACTGAGTCTGTACAGTCAAAGATTTCCTTAACTTTGGGTCAGTCACAATGGTCAGGTATTCTGCCACTGTGTACTCTCTGTTTAGGGCCAAATAGCAGTCTAGTTTGCTCAGTTTTTTTGTAAATTCTTTCCAATGTGTCAAGTAATTATCTTTTTGTTTTCTTGGGTCGCCGAACGATTACAGTTTGTAACAGTGAATGTTACAGTACATATTACGCAAACAAAATACAGGCATGATGATTTACAGCTCTTAACGGTTAGTCGTAGGCCCATTGGATTAAGGTATTATGCTGTCTTTTCGGGTGAATTCTTGTACAAGACCCCTACACTGAAGCAGCCATCAAGTGGGTTAAATCATATTTCACATTCATCAGCCATACAATGAGAAGACGATTTCTCACTAGGATACGACTTCCCATGTAAAATAACCTACAGAATCACATAGCCTATTTTAAAGAATTGGCAATTTGGGCACATCGAGCTTTCCACATGCCCGGGCAGTCTCGTGATGGAAGCGAACATCTGCAATTGCGGTCAGTAGGCAACATGAAATGTGTTTAATTTTGAGAGAACATTTTGCATCGGGAGTCCGTGAATCGATTTGAAAACGTCAAGTGTCTCTGCAAGCCTTCTGTCCAAAACTGTTATAATTAATAGCCTATTCCATGTTCTGTTATCCCCAAATATTTTTGTACGTGAGCTAATAGCTAGCTGTGCCCTCTCTTAGCTAAATATTGCAACGTTGTTTGAATCAAGAAGGAATATTTCTAGATATATTTTCGTTATGTCAGTTATGGCTTGATGGTTCGAATGTGTAATCAATCTGTCTGTCCATTGGCGAGCTAGCTGCGTAATAGCTGTCATTTGAGGTGAATTTAGGGGAACTATTCTCAGCCACAAATGTTAGCTTGCTATTCTGAATTGAATTGTTTATATAAGTTCTATTTTTAAAGCCATTTAAAGTCCAAAGAAGAAGAAGAAGCCTGAAGGAACGAGGAGAGATGACGAGAAACTAATTGGGTTTACGGTTTAATCTGTGGATTAATTGTCGGAGTAGAGGACCTTGTGCATTTCAGGTAAAATAACAACCCAATGTTTATATCCCAGGACAAATAAGCTAGCAACAGCCATACATGTTTAATGCCTTTTGACCTGTCCCCAAATTAAAATAATTGGTTCAGAGTTTGTTTGGATATTTCAACCTGCGTGTCCTGATCGCTTCTGGTGTGGTGAACAAAATCAACATGCGCGCGTTGGCGCACACGGACGCACACACGCGTCCGGTTTGGTCAGCATGTTATACAGAGACCACAAGGGATATCAAAGGTCTGTGAAAAGTGCACAATTTCAACCGGCGGACACATTTTTTATTTGCCCAATAGACATTTGTCATTTCAGATGTTTACATTTGACTACATTTATTTCTCATTTGGAGGATGCAAATGAGAAATACTGGAGGATGCAGTGTTGATGAAGCTCTCTTTAAAAAAATGTTTACACTGTTTTATTTAAAGCTTCAGGCAAAGTTATTGTTACCTGCCTCTGTCATTCAGTCTATTATTGAAGAATTTCAAGATATTCATGACCTTAGTCAATCACATCTTCTTTCAAAGCGCAAGTATAAATTGGGTGTACTTGGCATTCCTGAGAAGGATATAAAAATGTAATTGAAGAGCTCCAAAAGGAGGATCTTCTCAAGGCCTATAATGGTTCTTTACAACCAGATCAGCGTCAGAAGACTATCTTTAAAAACACTTTCAATTATGTTGAACCTGTGCCCTTGTATTTAGGCACTAATGAATCTGGGAAAGAGTGCTTTGCCCAGTATGTCCCTATAAATACAACACTCGGTGCCCTTTTTGAGTCAGAGACATTCAAGACACAGTAGGAGAAATCACACACTCACATATCTGATAAGGAAATCTTTCAAGATATTCGGGATGGACAGTATATTGCAGACAATGTTTTATTTAAAACAGAAGCATCATCTTTAGCCTTAATACTATATCAATATGCATGTGAGGTTGCAAATTCTTTGGGATCAAGGAAAAGAAACACAAACTGCTTGCTTTCTATCTTGCTCTATGTGAATTTTAGGCTTATAATAGGTCAAATATTGATCACATGCAACTAGTCCTTCTGTGCAGAGAGCAAGATTTTGGACAGGAATTTGTTCTTTACCCATTGCTAAGAGATTTTAAGGAGCTAAAGGATGGTGGTATTGTTTTAGCAGATGGATGTGTTTTGAGAGGTGCTTCACTGTAACGCCCTGGCCATAGAGAGGGGTTTTTGTTCTTTATTTTGGTTAGGCCAGGGTGTTACATTGGGTGGGCGTTCTATGTTCCTTTTTCTATGTTTTTGTATTTCTTTGTTTTGGGCCGTGTGTGACTCCCAATCAGGCACAGCTGAAGTTCGTTGTTGCTGATTGGGAGTCACACATAAGGAGCATGTTTTTCCTTTGGGTTTTGTGGGTAATTGTTTCTGTTAGTGTTTTGCACCTGACAGGACTGTTTGGCTGTCGTTTTTCTTATTTTTGTGTAGTGTTCTCTTTTGTTCTAATTAAAAATTATGATGAACACTAACTCCGCTGCACCTTGGTCTACTCTCTCTCCTGACAGCCCTTACATTCATGTGCCATAGCTAGAGATAATCTGGGATCTCACAGTATCGGGGGCTTTGTGGAAAATTTCAGCCGGAGTACATATTGCGATATTGTGACATTGACAGAGCAACATTTGAGTCTAATCCACTGTCAACTGGTTCAACAAAAACTTCCCAGTCCTATAAAGATGATGTACTGTACATAGAAGCTAATGACAAGGACAGTGCATGTGGTGTCAAATTTGATTCTCTATTTTATGAGCTTAGATACTTCTATGTTTGCCAGCCTGGACTGCCTCCTTGCCTGGGTCATGACCACTTCGAGGGCATTGTCTCTTTTGACCTTACACTGTTCATTAACCATTTGGTCAATCAAGAGAAACATTTTACATATTTAGAATTGAACAGATGCATCAGCCAATTTAAATACCTTCGGAGTGATGGTAATGACTAACCTCCTGAGATAAGCCCTGGCAGTGAGAAGCTACAGTTGAAGTCGGAAGTTTACATACACTTAGGTTGGAGTCATAAAAACTAGTTTTTCAACCACTCCACAAATTTCTTGTTAACAAACTATAGTTTTGGCAAGTCGGTTAGGACATCTACTTTGTGCATGACACAAGTAATTTTTCCAATAATTGTTTACAGACAGATTATTTCACTTATAATTCACTGTATCACAATTCCAGTGGGTCAGAAGTTTACATACACTAAGTTGACTGTGCCTTTAAACAGCTTGGAAAATTCCAGAAAATACCACGTTCATCTCTATAAACAATAGTACGCAAGTATAAACACCATGGGACCACGCAGCCGTCATACCGCTCAGGAAGGAGACGCGTTCTGTCTCCTAGAGATGAATGTACTTTGGTGCGAAAAGTGCAAATCATTCCCAGAACAAGAGCAAAGGACCTTGTGAAGATGCTGGAGGAAACAGGTACAAAAGTATCTATATCCACAGTAAAACGAGTCCTATGTCGACATAACTTGAAAGGCCGCGCAAACAAGGAAGAAGCCACTGCTCCAAACCCCCATAAAAAGCCAGACCACGGTTTGCAACTGCACATGGGGACAAAGATTGTACTTGGCTTTAGAAGCTTCTGATAGGCTAATTGACATCATTTGAGTCAATTGGAGGTGTACCTACGGATGTATTTCAAGGCCTATCTTCAAACTCAGTTCCTCTTTGCTTGGCATCATGAGAAAATCAAAAGAAATCAGCCAAGATCAGAAAAACAATTGTAGACCTCCACAAGTCTGGTTCATCCTTGGGAGCAATTTCCAAACGCATGAAGATACCACGTTCATCTGTACAAACAATAGTACGCAAGTATAAACACCATGGGACCACGCAGCCGTCATACCGCTCAGGAATCTGAAAAACTGAGTTTAAATGTATTTGGCTACATTCCGACTCAACTGTAAGTGGATATGCTGTACAAAACTGGTGTCTGTTGAGAGTACTCCCCCTCTTAGTAGGAGATCGAATCAAAAATCTACCAGATAGTGGTGTATGGCAGTTGATTTTGCTCCTAAGACAAATCGTCGGATACATATGTGCATCAGCCATTACTGCTGACCAGGTGGCATATCTTCAAGTCCTTATTGATTAATATACCAATTTCAGAACTGAGAATTTTCCTGGCAAACCCCTCAAGCCAAAGCACCATTATCTCTGCCATTACCCAGAGCTTATCATTAGGTTCGGGCCACTTATTTGTCTCTGGACGTTGAGGTTTGAGAGTAAGTATACTTACTTCAAGCAGTGTGTACGGAAATTGCACAACTTTAACAATCTACGTGGGACTCTAGCAGAGAGACACCAACTGTTCCAAGCCTATTTAAGTGCTGGCAGTTTATTTCCGCCTCTCATTCAAGTAGAAAAGGGAACTGACTTTTATGCCACTGATTACAATAAGAAGTTTGAGGATTCAGTCGCTGCATTTCACTTCAAATCTATATAACACAGTTGTTTTAAATAATATCACTGTCAAAAGCACAAAGTACTGAAATGGAATGTATGTAGTGATGGGGAAAGATGAGGATGGATTGCAAATGGGTGAGATGAAGTTGATCCTGGTCCATTGCTACTCTTCTGTTTATTCTGTTTTAGAGAGGCAGCAGGCTGTGTAGCTAGATGATTTAGGTATTCACTGCCTAACAAGAGTAGCCCAAGACTAAAACTTTATCTGCATTAAGCATGAAGACCTTGTTGATTATTACTCCTTAGTGGAGTACAAGATATTTGGCAAATCAATGGCAAATCAGAGGGAAAGCCAGACCTTCAATTTCTTAAGAAGACCTACAGGAGCACATCAGACCAAAACAATACCGGAAGCTGCTAAATGCATGGAGATTTCAAGGTATTACATTTAGCTCAAAGATTTACAGGTACAGTTGAGAGGAAATGTTTGGAATTTTATTACTTTAGATTTCTGAGTTGAGCAACTATTTTACTTCCAGAACAAGCAAGGAGTTACACAGCTGGTGCCATCAAGGATACATCAACATTTGAGCCATCAAGCCCGTCCCCTTCACAGTCATCCTCCACATCCAGCACAACCCTGTCAACAACCAGTACGACCAGTACTGTAGACCTGGACATCTGGCTGGAGAACTTCACTGTCCCTTGGGGGAAAATGTGCATGAACCTGAGATCAGCCATCGCTAGAGGTACACGGCCAACTACGGGAGAACAAAGAGAGATGGTAAGAATTAAAGTAGATGCAATGAGAGTTATTGAGCATAATCCGACCAGAGCAGATTGCCGTACAATAGCCAATATGATGGTACAACAGTACCCGAAAAGCTTCGCTGATACAATGAGAGATGGGACAACAATTGGGAGTGGCTATGGATCCCTCTTAAATCAGATGAAAACATGCATTGAGCATAAGAATCGTGATAATCCTATGTTATGGCTAAGAAAGAGAAAAATACTCTCAGGCTCATCGACTGTAATCAGTGCAAGAAGGCCAACTGAAAAATCCTGTCAAGGTTTGAAAAGGGTGGAGAGACTGCAGTTGGCCCTTGTGTTGTCCTCCTGCTGATGTCCTATTTTGAAGAAAGGACGGATGCACTCTTTCTACAGGCCGATGTGAGTTTTACATTAATCTGCATCTTATGCATAAGATAATACTTTTCTATGTAATTTTAGAAGTTTAAAATGATGATGTGCCAAATGTTCAAAATATGTGAATTTAAAGTTATAGAATGTGTTGTTTTATATCTTTCAGGTGTGTCATAACTCTCCTGTGACGATCTGAAGGATCAGGTTACAGTGGGTCCACTCTACAGCGTGCTCTCTCTCGTAGAGGGGAAGAGCGGGAAGTTGACTGTTTTATGGCGGTCATAAAATACGCTGCCTCTATGCTCTGTAGTGTTCGAGGTTGGAATGTAAACTGTGGAACACAGAGAGACCCTTGGACATCTAAAGTTTGAATAATTAAACAATATTTATATTTTTGAGAATCTGTGAGTGGTCCGTGGACACTTAAGGGACAGTCGTGACGAGTGTGTTTCATTTGGTGATCTCATGAGGGACAGGAAACACTCATTACTGTGTCTTTGGTTGTGTACAGTTCTTAATTATGGGGTTTACATCTAAATATTGTGAAACATACATGATTTAACATTAAACTATTTGTGAAAAGATTTAATGTGATGTTAACCTTCTAAATGAGAAAATATGGGTTTTCATATCAAGTTAACCAAATCAGTGGCCATGCCCACGTGAGCATAGACATTACGTTGGCGTCATGGACCGCCCTTTTCTCAGAAGTGTATAAAACCCACTCCTGACAAAATGTACATTAGACTAGAAAACATGGAGCTGACGCTACATGTTGAAATGGTTAAGAACTACAACTGGAAATTGTTCAACCCTGAGACTATCATTCACTACAGAATAACAGCAAATAGTAGACGTAGAATTACTAGTCTGCAGCTGGAAATTACGTAAATCTAGTACGAGAATACTGACAACCGCGGAAGCAGCTATTCTATGCAACGACGATCTGTACGCCTGACATATCCAATACAACAGGCACTATCCAGAGTTGCTGAGAAAGCGACAACTACGAAAGACATTGTAACTACTGGGGAAGTTAACCAGAGACTCTCTGATGAACTGACTCTCCAGCAGACGGACCGGCGATTCCACCAGAGAAGACAACGACATACAGTACGGGCGTAAATACATACATTGCAATTATTTTTTGAAATGAGCGGCTGTTCATGTGCAAAGGATTAGCATTTTCATGAATATAATTATCAACTGTGTGTAGTGAATCCATTTTGTCTTTCCCGCTTTTTATCTGTCCCCACCAATTTCCATTGTCTACCAAGCCACCATACCGGTTTAGCCCACTAGGGACTTATCAATGCATTGTGTTAGTAACCAATAACTATATTGTTTGTTTATGTATTTCTATGATTTGATTAGTTAGTTAGTAAATAAATAATTAAGCCAATTTGTATATTGCTGATTCACTATGGAGGCTAGGGTTCGTGCAGATATCCAAGGGCTTGCGACATTCAGTAATAAGAACTGATGAGGTACAATTTATTAATAAGCAACTGTTTTGATAAGATATGAACATATTTGAAGAGTCGATTTGGGAAATAGAGACTCTACAAACATTTTCCTGTGGTGCCCTGACTTCCTAGTTAATTAAAGTTTACACGATTAGTTTAGTCACGTAATAATAATTACACATAGGGAATTGATTTGATAAAATAACAGTCTTCACATTTAATGACAGTCACAGACACGACAGGTGTCAGCCACAGCCACAGATGTGGAGTGATCAATTCCACTGCCGGAGTCACCAAGACTGATTGTTCAAGGTATAAGACTTTCTGTGTGAGTAATTGTTTTTAGACAGGGCCTTACAATAGCAATGTTTCACAGAGGCAATTGTGAAACATAAATGTGGTCTGATTTCCGGTGACACAATGACTGCTGCCAAATGGATTATAAGCATCAAGAAGGAGGTTGTGATGTCAGTCCACTCCAACTGTGGCAACGTTGGCAGCTTTTTTGGCCTCATTCTATACCTTTAATCTGAAATACCAAGAGGAGGCTTCACACACCCTGGAGTTCATCCAAAGGTAAACAAAAATATGCTTCATCCTTGGGAGAATTCCGCTGCGGAGGCTATAAACTGAGGCATTTTGTATCACAGATTGGTTTGGCAGGTTAATTGAATCAAGATATGTTGATACGTTTGAAAGGCTCCTTTGTCAGAGCATAAACACATCATGCGAAGCCATTATTTGAACTGGGGACAATGTACAGGGGTAATGCCGAACACTTCAGACACTTTGAGAGACATCAGGGGACCTTATCATCTTTCTAAAATTTTATTTTAGATTTGTTTTTTGAATTTTATTTTGGGTGTGCACTTTGTTTTCACAGTTTTGCTGGAATCAATCCATCCACTGGCTTGAAGACCACCACAGCAGAGGTCGTCAGCAGCGGAAAGGTAGTGGAGAAGAAGAGGCACACAATTAATGTACATGTCTGTACTCTGCTCAAGAAGATAATGGACTTTGAACAGCTATAAGCTAGTTGCTCCTGGGCAAACATCTAATTTGTTTTTGTCAATTGTGACCTGCTCAAGTAAGTTTGGTTTATCACTGGGGTTGACTCTTTTTTGTGTTTTACACTTTAAGTGTTTGAAAATGATCCAGTATAAACTGAAATTGACATATTGTTGAGGAAGTAAAGCTACTCTGGATGTTTGGAAATGTCTGGCATTTACTCTGGCTTCTCTACAGTCCCTGGTTAGAATCCAGCCTGTATCACATCCGGCCGTGATTGGGAGTCCCATAGGGCGGCGCACAATTGGCCCAGCGTCGTTTGGGTTTGGCCGGGGTAGGCAGTCATTGTAGATAAGAATTTGTTCTTAACTGACTTGCCTAGTTAAATAAAGGTTAAATAAATAAAACAATAATAATAATATATATTTTTTAATTACTCAAAACTTGAGTAAGCAACCGTTATTAAAGTTTGAGTATGTTGTTTTGGGAAGGGCATAATTAGTAATCTGGGAATATGACAAAATATCCAGATCTTTTCTAACCATAATCTCACATAATTAAAATGTCCAATTACCCTTCACAAACCTGTGTTTAACATGGGAGTGAAGGTAATGACAAACCTCCTAAGATAAGGCCAGGCAGACATGTTGCACAAAACTCTGTTGAGAGTAGGCCTACTACTCCTCTTAGTAGGAAACAAGATACATGTTTTCTTTTTTTGAGCTCAAAGCGAGGCAATGTGATATTTGAGTTATCTGTGTCTGAAAGACACATACAGTATACCAGTGCCTTTCTTATCTGTCACTTTCTATGCTGGGACAGTTATAAACATGTATAAACATGCACCTTATTCAGGATGACGATCTCTTTTGAAGATTGATACATTTGAAACCTTTTTGTTGAAAAAAAATGGCTTTACATCTGAATGCAGAATAGCCTTGTGACAAAATATCATTATTTTTTAATGTCACAAACAAGCTAGAATATCATTAAAAATAATTTTGCGCAATTTTTCAATTTCTAAAGGAAGATGCTTCTCAGTTTTGTAGATGGGGTGGTTCCATCTTAACTAATGCTATAATGGAAACCCTTGGTTTTTTGAAGTTATGTCATACCAATACTGTTAAGATTAACAACTGTATTCTGTCCTGATTAATCATTTTAAAATGTACACTTTTTGATAGATGCTAGGGGAAAGGTGTAGGTTTGTAATTGAGCCGTTTTTGATGCAGCCCATTTGGCTACAATTTATTGGCATTTCTCACTGAGCAGCAGTGAAGAACTATGGGAGCTTATTGAATGTGTTTATTGTCACTTTTTTGTTTTGTTTACATTAAACCGTGCTTAAGAACATATTTTTTTGTATTATGTTTACATGTGTTGGTAATGCAAATGTTTTAGAAATTTACAGTACTAATGGCATATTTTATCTGTAAATGTGACCCGATTCAGGAAACTAGGCGTATGTCGCAAGTCATGACTTCACAGGAGAGCCGTTTGAACGTAAAAAAATATGTTTTGATCAAAATGCAAACTTTCATGTCCCTTGATAACAAATTTGTATGCCATCTGTAAATACGAATAAAATTGTTAAATTACCAGCCTAGTTGGTTTAGCCACAGAAAAAGTCAGCAACCTTCCCACTAGCCATGATTACCTGAGATAATGAGTGGGCTGGACATGCAAATAGATGAGTTTGGATTGGTTTGCGGTGTAGCATCTTGTATCTATAAAATGAGCTGCTCGTTATGCATAGATAATCTTTTCTACTGCAGTTTTTTCGAAAGATATAATGTTAGCCATGGAGAACTGGTAAATATGTTGCTACTGCTCTCAATAACATTGCTGCCCTGAATTTATCAGGCTCTATAGACAAAGGTCAGTGGGAAAAAGTTGTGATGGACTACTTTCTGGAGGACGATCGTGCCATGCTGACTCTCTCTGACTGAAAATGAATCAGACGATGAGGAAATTCCTGATTTAGGTAAAAATATTTTTTGTAATGTTTTCTCAGAATGCCATTACACATTGCTAATTATAGCCTAATGTTAGCTAGCTAACTAGATAACATTGAACCTATTTGGTTAACTTTAGCTAGCTATGACAATCGGTTTGTATTGCTAGTTAAATCTTGCTGTTAGCTAGCCAGCAGAAGTTCGATGGCTGGCTTGCTAGCTAACATTGTACCTATTTGGTTAACTTTAGCTAGCTATGACAATCGGTTTGTATTGCTTGTTAAAGCTTGCTGTTAGCTAGCCAACTGAAGTTCAATGGCTGGCTTGCTAGCTAACATTGAACCTATTTGGTTAACTTTAGCTAGCTATGACAATTGGTTTATATTGCTAGTTAAAGCTTGCTGTTAGCTAGCCAGCTGGCGTTAGATGGCTGGCTAGCTAGCTAACATTATGTGTATGAACTGTATGTTGTGATGTTCTCAAAATGCCATTTTGCATCTATTGTATAATAATGCTAAAATATTTGTATCTGGAATTTGTCTTTCAGCATCAGTAGAACACGCCTGACTCTCCTCCATCAGTCATAAAAGGAGAATGGGCTAATGCCTCCCATCAAAAAGAGAGCTGACCGAAGCAAGCACAGGTTACACCTGAAGCATGAGTCCTTG
Source organism: Salmo salar (assembly GCF_965601325.2). NCBI lineage: Eukaryota > Metazoa > Chordata > Actinopteri > Salmoniformes > Salmonidae > Salmo > Salmo salar. The sequence continues at coordinate 10,644,600 of NC_138309.1, forward strand.
CAGCAACAACTATGCAGAGGATAATGCAATGGTATTACCAGGACGCCACCCAGGACACAAATACTTTGGAAGCTGCTTCCATCCCATGTGACAAAAGTAGCAGTGTGGTGTCTCTACAAGGAATCAATGACAACACTTGGTATGTAAAGCATAACACATTTTGATTAATTGACCTCCAACATGATTGGCAGTACTTTTATTGATCTTACATTATTTCTGTGTTTTACAGAGGTACGTGTAGTCAGGCTGTCTTCCTTCAGGAATCTGTGTAGAAAATTGCTGCCCCACATCTCAAGCACTAAGCCCAGGACAGACCTGTGCTGGCAGTGCCAGAGGAACAACTATCAGGTCTTCAGACCTGTCAGAAGCTGTTAAGTCAGCCAAGCTGAAGAAGCAAGAGCAGCATCTCCTGCTTGTTCAGAGTGAGTGGTCTGTCTACCAGAAGATGGTTGCTGACTGCAAGACCACCTGTCAAGACCTGCAGTTTTCTCTGGGGGCTCTTACTGAACCAGCAAGCAAAGACATCAGGATGCATTACAGCTTGGATTTTGCTCAACAAGTAAGCAACATTTCCTCCATTATACTGATTAAGGACATAGATGGACATAGATGGACACTCAACAAAAAACTATATATATATATATATATATATATATATATATATATATATATATATATATATATATATATATATATATATGGGAGGCAGGAAAATACCTTTCACTGAGCTGTATAAAGACAGATTGACAGGGGTGAGACAATTAACTGTAATTTATCTTAATGTTCTTTTGTTGTTTGCAGGTGGACTATCCTTCTGACCCTATGCAGCCAGGTCCCATCTACTTTTTAACTCCTCGCAAGTGTGGTTTGTTTGGTGTCTACTGTGAAGGAATAGCACAACAAGTCAACTACTTGATTGATGAAGGCCTGTCATCCAGCAAAGGCAGCAGCACAGTCATCAACTACATGCACCATTTCTTCACCAACTAAGGAGCTTGGGGAAACACGTGTGGACCTGAATTGTGGTAACTGCAGTGGCCAAAACAAGAACAAGTTTGTGCTCTGGTATTGTGCCTGGTGGACCATGCACAAGCTCCACCACAGTCTGGTCCTTCACTTCCTGATCACAGGTCACACCAAGTTTGCCCCCGACTGGTGCTCCAGACTCATCAAGCAGCGCTTCAAAAAGACCAGAGTGAACACTTTGTCTGAGATTGCTGGTGTTGTGAAGGATAGCACTGTGACAGCGGTCAACATCCCGGTGGTGGTGGAAAGCTATGGCTGGCAACAACACCTGACTCTGTCCTTCAGGACGCTGCCACAGATCAAGCTGTACCAGCAATTCAGGTGAATATCATTTTCATTGCATTACATGAGGTCGGCACCAAGTTTCAGCTGCTGCGCAACACGGACATCCTTCCTCTCATAGATGGTCTGCCTGTACAAGCACCACCTGGACTGGACACAGCTAGACAAAAGTATGTTTTTGAGAAGATCAGGTAGTTTTGCGATGAAGAGCCTATGGACATCACATGCCCTGCACCAAAGTCAAGGGCAGGACAGAAACAGGCTCTCCGAATATAGATTCCCTTGTTTATGCGTGGTTTGGATGGACCAGTCATCAGCACTTTCTGCAGTGCCTCTATTCAAATGACTCTCTCCTAACACACACGCCATACGTTGCTGCTACTATTTTTTGTTTTTTCTGCTGCTCAGCCACTTTACCCCTGATTGTATGCATATAACTACCTCGTCTATCACTATCGTTATTGATGTTGTTTGTGTACATACTGTATATTTTATTTATATTGACACTATCTATTTCTGATATTGCTACTATGCAAGTACCGTAATTTCCGGACTATTGAGCGCACCTGAATATAAGCCGCACCCACTGAATTTTAAAAAAAGTATTATTTTGAACATAAATAAGCCGCACATGTCTATAAGCCGCTGGTGCCTACCGGTACATTGAAACAAATTAACTTTACACAGGCTTTAACGAAACACGGCTTGTAACAAAAATAAATAGGCTTTAACGAAACACGGCTTGTAACAAAAATAAATAGGCTTTAACGAAACACGGCTTGTAACAAAAATATTGTCCGGAAATTACGGTAACCATTTGGCTGTACCGTTTACACCTTATGTAGAGACCCATCCACTTAGCAAAACTTAGCAAAATACTGATATGTGCAATATATTGAATATTGATATGTGTGGTCATAACATGATTTTGTGACATACATTTACATTATAGTCATTGAGCAGACGCTCTTATCCAGAGCGACTTACAGTACAGTGAGTGCATACATTTCATTTGATGCATTTTTTTCTCTCTTTTTTTGTTGTTGTACTGCCCACCTGTGGGAATCAAACCCACAACCCTGGCGTTGCACAAACCTTGCTGGCGTTGCAAACACGATGCTCTACAACTGAGCCTCAGTACCACAACAATATCATGTGATCGTATCAAGTGTCCACCACATAAATATATGGCACATGCATCTGTTTATGTACTGTACATGTGCAACGCACTCAGGTTTCAACTCATGTTGCATGGCCTTAACTTATGTATGGAATACTATTTGATAAGTGCGTGTGTAACAGTATATAAAGTTTGCAAATGTACTGGTGTTAAGGCATTTGAGCAGTGGTGCAAAGTACTTCAGTACTAAAGTACTAAAGTATTTTTTCGGGGTATCTGTACATATCTTTACTATTTATATTTTTGACAGAAAAATTGTCCAATTCACACACTTATCAAGAGAACATCCCTGGTCATCCTTACTGCATTTGATCTGGCAGACTCACTAAACACAAATGCTTCGTTTGTAAATTATGTCTGAGTGTTGGAGTGTGCCCCTGGCTATCCGGCAATTAAAATAAAAAATTGGGCCGTCTGGTTTAATATAAGGAATTTAAAATGATTCAAAATGTTACTTTTGATACTTCAGTACATTTTACCAAATCCATTTACTTTTGATATGTAAGTACATCTTAGCAATTCCATTTACTTTTGATACATAAATACATTTTAGTAATTGCATTTACTTAATTATTTTTTAAAACCAAATACTTTTAGACTTTTGCTCAAGTAGTATTTTACTGGGTGTCTTTTACTTTTACTTCAGTCATTTTCTATTAAGGTATCTTTACATTTACTAAATTCAGTACTTTTTCCACCACTGGATGTGGCTAGGGGATTATAGCATTTCTTTCACATGACCCATCAATTTAGACAAGTGTGTCTGGGTAAGCGTGACCTAATATTTATAAAATATTTTTATCTGGACACTTTCTGTTTACCTGGAATTTTTCCTTGTTGTAGGCTACTACCACTTTTAGTCTTAATCTTTACTACATTACTCACTGTTTAGCACATGACCTCACATGTGAATCCTTAAAGAGATGGGTGGGGCTGGGTTAAGAGGGTGTGAACAATGCTGAATGGGTGTAGACAAAGGAGAGCTCTCCAGTAGGTACCAAATATTCAAAGGTCCTTTTCTCAAACGTGAGTTTAGAAGTTTATCTGTTGCAGACTGTTCTAGTGCCTTCGCCAATTCGTTGGTGTTGAAGAGGGTGGGGCTTAAGCTGCATCCCTGTCTCACCCCCCGGCCCTGTGGAAAGAAATGTGTACATGGATTTTATAATGTTGTATGTTTTTCCCCCATCACCACTTTCCATCTATTTGTACAGCAGACACTCATGCCAAATTGAGTCAAAAGATTTTTGGAAATCAACAAAGCATGAGAAGACTTTGCATTTGTTTTGGTTTGTTTGTTTGTCAATTAGGGTGTGCAGAGTGGATATGTGGTCTGTCGTACGGTAATTTGGTAAAAAGCCAATTTGACATTTGCTCAGTACATTGTTTTCGCTGAGGAAATGTACGTGTCTGCTGTTAATGATAATGCAGAGGATTTTCCCAAGGTTGCTGTTGACGCATATCCCCCAGTAGTTATTGGGGTCAAATTTATCTCCACTTTGTGGATTGGGTTGATCAGTCCTTGGTTCCAAATATTGGGGAAGATGCCAGAGCTGAGGAAGATGTTAAAGAGTTTAAGTATAGCCAATTGGAAGTTGTGGTCAAAATATTTTCTCATTTCATTTAGGATACCATCAACCCCACAGGCCTTTTTGGGTTGGAGGGTTTGTATTTTGTCTTGTAGTTCATTCAATATAATTAGAGAATAGTTCATTCTAATATTTGTATTTGATCATGTATATGTTTTTGCTGTTCATTCTTTGTTATAAAGCCAAAAAGATAGGAGAAGTGGTTTACCCATACATTTCCATTTTGGATAGATAATTCTTTGTGTTGTTTGTTTGAGTTTTCCAATTTCCCAGAAGTAATTAGATTCAATGGATTCTTCATTTACATTCTGATGATTTCTGACGTGCTGTTCCTTCTTTTTCCGTAGTGTATTTCTGTATTGTTTTAGTGATTCACCATAGTGAAGGCGTAGGCTCAAATTTTCTGGGTCTCTATGTTTTTGGTTGGATAGGTTTCTCAATTCATTTAAATTTTCTCCATTTCTTTCATCAAACCATTTTTCATTGTTATTCATTTTCTTAGGTTGTCTGCTTGAATTTTTTTGATTTGATAAGGAAGCTGAGAGGTCAAATATACTGTTTAGGTTTTTTACTGCCAAGTTTATTTCCTTCACTATTACAATGAAAATCTGTCCAGGAAATTGTCTAGAAGGGATTGAATTTGTTTTTTGGTAGATTTCACACTATTTTCCTTCCATCTACAGCATTTCTTAATATTATTCAGTTCCTTTGGCTTTGATGCCTCATGATTGAGCATAGCTCTGTTTAAGTAGAGTGTGATTTTGCAGTGATCTGATAGGGGTGTCAGTGAACTGACTGTGAACGCTCTAAGAGACTCTGGGTTGAGGTCAGTGATAAAGTAGTCTACAGTACTACTGCCAAGATATGAGCTATAGGTGTACCTACCACAGGAGTCCCCTCGAAGCCTACCATTGACTATGTACATACCCAGCAGCCGGAGTTCTGACCCATTTTTGTTGGTTATGTTGTCGTAGCTGTGTCTAGGGGGGCATATGGGGGAGGGAATGCTGTCACCTCCAGGTAGGTGTTTGTCCCCCTGTGTGCTGAGGGTGTCGGGTTCTTGTCATTTCTGGCATTTAGGTCGCCACAGACTCCCCCTCTAGGATGGAGAAGCTGTCATCGTTAAAGTATGGGGATTCTAGTGGGAGGATATAGGTAGCACACATGAGGACATTTTTCTCTGTTGAGATCATTTCCTTATTAATTTCTAGTCAGATGTAAAATGTTCCTGTTTTGACTAATATAATAGAGTGGGTTAGGTCTGCTCTATACCAAATTAGCATACCCCCTGAGTCTCTTCCGTGTTTCACACCTGGTAGTTTGGTGGATGGAACTACCAGCTCTCTGTAACCTAGAGGGCAACCAGTGGGTCCTGCTCCTTTATACCATGTTTCTTGTAGGATGACAATGTCTGTATTTTCAATTTCTGCCAAAGGCAGTTGACCTCAGATTTTGTATATTCCAAGATGAGGTAGTAAAAGCTTTGTGTTCCATAGTGTCTAGTGTTTTTTTTGTGTGGTTTAGGCCCGGACCATCACAGTAGGTGTGAGCAGAGCATGTTGAGCATCTGATACATACCTCTTAGGTCGCAGATTGAGGCATGGGCGGGTGTAACAGTGGGGGTTGGGCCTGTTGCTCTGCTCACGGCAGACGCGGGAGGCATGGGGTGGGCAGAAGGGGCATAGGTCTGATATGGGGGGGCCTATATAGGGTGTAGTCATAGTTTGCTTGGGGTGGTCTTAGCTGGTTGGAGAGTGGCTGGTGATGATGTGGCCTGGATGTAGGTCCTCTTGGTACGGGTTCTCTCGGTGCAGGTCCTTCGGCAGGGGGTCTTACAGGTCTGGGAGGGTGTCTTGCTGGTCTGGGCAGGGTGTCCTTTGCTCTGTTGCTCTTGTGTGAGATGCTGGAGCTACGGTTGAGGGTGACGTCCTTCAGGGTCCTGGCAAATGTTGTGATTTTCTTCCTTTTAGAGGTTGACCTGGTCGTAAAGGCTGTTCAAGTTCAGGCTGCAGTGTTGGACAAGTTATACATTAGGTTTTGAGGCACAGTCTCGCGAAATGCTTACATTCACCTGCTGTATGGTGGCAGGGAGAAGGTTTTTTTGTGGTAGCAGGGTGGAGATAACCACTTGTGTGTTGGGGAAAGTGGAGGAAGCTTTTTCAACCACTCCCTTGAGTGCTGTTCCCACCCTTTCCTGCTGCGCCCTCAGGTCATTTGTGCCCATGTGAATTATGATGTGGCTGGGGACTCTAGTCTGTCCTCTGACAACAGCTCCAGGGCATGCCTAGTGTTTGTTCACCAGAGTTTAGCCACTTTGTGTTTGTGAAAAAGTTTATCCTCTTGAATGTATTTGCCATTTGAGTCAATGAGGGTCACAATCTCTGGCTTTTGTGTGTCCTCATATGGATGTGTGGGGATTGTCAGGAGGGCTATCAGGGGAGCTGACAGGGGGGCTGTTAGGAGGGGGTGGAGTCTGTTGGGTTGGTGGGTCCTGTGTTGTCTGTGCCATTGTGGTGTTGAGGTTGTGGTCCGGGTCTGAGGTGGTCTGTTGTGCTGGTTTGTCTGAGGAGTGTCCTGCTCTCTCTCATACCTCAGTTTTCTCATCTCTTCATTCAGTGCCATGTGTGCCTCTTTAAGTTCTCTCACCTCAGTCCGTAGAGCAGCCAGCTCCCTCAGACAGCCGTCCATCTCCACCTCCTGCCCTCCGGGTCTTGTTGGGGAGGGTTGCGCTGATCTGTTTTGTGGGTTTGTTCTGTCTGGATTGGGGGACTAGCTCTCTGAGCTCCACCATGTCTCTCTCCAGCTCTGTGAATTTATCCCTCTCAATGATGGAGGAGCAGTGCGAACAGACTCACTCAGGATGGGGGAATCGTCACAGAGAGAGAGCTTTTCCTGTTGTGCTCTCTCTTTGATCCCGTAAAAGTCCTGCTGGAACTGCATGAGGATGCCCTGCACCATTACTGTCCCAGACTTGTACACATTGACAGAGGTTGTTTCAATTTCCTCAATGTCTAGTTTCCTGAGTTTCCACCCTGGGACAATACCCTCTCTCTTGACATAGGTGTAGTGTGCTCTTATAGCATTGTGCCATGCCAGGGGATGTTCTGTGTGGAAAATTAAGTTGCTTACGTTACCCTCTTGGTAGAAAACAGCAAATAGTGTGTCTGGATTGTCCTTGAGGAGCTTTTTTTTGTACTTATTCCTTGCAGTGTTATTTTCAATATCCATGGGGTACTGTATTCTAATAACCTCTGGACAGGGATAAGCCATGGGGGCTTCAAAGGCCTCTACATTTGGGTGGGTGTGGCTGTGAAACTCTCCTGCCATTGTTGGGCTCAAGAGTATACACACATCTGACTTCACACTGCCGCCAGGTCCGTTCTGTCCTAGCAGTTTGGTAGCTTAGTATACTTATTTACTTAACTTTATATAACAAAATTACTTAGATATCATTGTCTTTTACTTTTTGGCTTCAGAAGTAGATTCAGACTGAACTTTACTCACTCAGTTTTGTGTTGGATGGTATTTTCAGGTTCCGCTGTGTTTCTTCTGCAGGTTCTGGTTTGTTAGAAGTTTTTTCTTGATTGTCTTAGTAGTAATAATCAAGATTTTAGGTATGGAATTTTGATTTGGATTCAATGTTTTAATGTTTTGATGAGGTTAGTATCCTGTATTAGTCCTTGCGGGAAAAAAATCTAATGTATCTACATTTATCCAACTGTAATTCTATATTTTTTTGCAGAAGAACTCAGGAGTCCATGAGCTCACTGGTCTGGGGTCAGTCTGGGGTCATGTTCAGGAAAGTCTCTCTCTCGCTCTGTCTTTCTCTCTGTCTCTCTCTCTCTCTCTCTCTCTCAATTTATCTCTCTCTGTCTCTCTGTGTCTCTCGGTGTCTCTCTCTGTCTCTCTCTCTCTGCATGTGGTCTGGGGTCAGTGTGTTGAGTTGATACAACAGGTGGCCTGGGGTCAGTGTGTTGAGTTGACACAACATGTGGCCTGGGGTGTAGTGTTGAGTTGATACAACATGTAGCTTGGGGTCAGTGTGTTGAGTTGATACAACATGTAGCCTGGGGTCAGTGTGTTGAGTTGATACAACAGGTGGCCTGGGGTCAATGTGTTGAGTTGATACAACATGTAGCCTGGGGTCATGTTCAGGATAGTCTCTCTCTGGCTCTCATAGTCTCAATTAAATTCAAGGTGCTTTATTGGCATGGGAAACATATGCTAACATTGCCAAAGCAAGTGAAGTAGATAATATACAAAATTGAAATAAACAATAAAAATGAACAGTAAACATTACACTCACAGAAGTTCCAAAAGAATAAAGACATTACAAATGTCATATTATGTATATATACAGTGTTGTAACGATGTGCAAATGGTTAAAGTACAAAAGGGAAAATAAATGCACATACATATGGGTTGTATTTACAATGGTGTTTGTTCTTCACTGGTTACCCTTTTCTTGTGGCAACAGGTCACAAATCTTGCTGCAGTGATGGCACACTGTGCTATTTCACCCAGTAGATATGAGAGTTTATCAAAATCTGTTTTTTTTTCTTCGAATTCTTTGTGGATCTGTGCAATCAGAGGGAAATATGTGTCTCTAATATGGTCATACATTTGGCAGGAGGTTAGGAAGTGCAGCTCAGTTTCAACCTCATTTTGTGGGTAGTGTGCACATATCCTGTCTTCTCTTCAGAGCCAGGTCTGGCTACGGCGGCCTTTCTCAATAGCAAGGCTATGCTCACTGAGTCTGTACATAGTCAAAGCTTTCCTTAAGTTTGGGTCAGTCACAGTGGTCAGGTATTCTGCCACTGTGTACTCTCTGTTTAGGGCCAAATAGCATTCTAGTTTGCTCAGTTTATTTGTTAATTCTTTCCAATGTGTCAAGTAATTATCTTTTAGTTTTCTCATGGTTTGGTTGGGTCTAAATGTGTTGCTGTCCTGGGGCTCTGTGGGGTGTGTTTGTGAACAGAGCCCCAGGACCAGTGTAACGGCTGTCTTCTGTAGAAATGGACCAAGGCGCAGCAGGTATGTGAATACTCATCTTTAATTAAAATAAAGGAGTAGAGCATCCACTTAACAATTCAAACAAAGTGACAACAGCTATAGTTCTGCAGGCTAGAAACGCAGTGCAAAAAACAACCACCCACAACCCCAAAGAAAAACACACACACCTATATAGGACTTCCAATCAAAGGCAACTATACACACCTGCCTTCAATTGGAAGTCCCAATCATCCACCCAACATTTAACCAATACAAACATGCCACGTCCTGACCCCAAAACTAAAACACTAGCTCCATCTGCTGGTCAGGACGTGACAGTACCCCCCCCTCAAGGTGCAGACCCCGGAATGCACCTACCAACAAAAAAAAAAAAACACAAAACCCATAAACAATAACCCTAAAACAATAAGGGAGGGAAGGGAGGGTGGCTGCCGTCACCGACGGCACTGTGCTACACCCTCCCTCCCCAACCCACCTATCCTGGAGGTGGCTCAGGTGCAGGGCGTGGACCTTGCTCCACCGTCGGCGTAGCCCACTTCGGTGGCACTGCTAACTGCGCCGGGCAGATGGGCCACTTGGGCTGACCCTGGCAGAAGGACCACTCGGGCTGGACCGGGGGACAGGAGGGCCCTTCGGGCTGGGCCGGGGGACAGGAGGGCCCCTCGGGCTGGGCCGGGGGACAGGAGGGCCCCTCGGGCTGGGCCGGGGGACAGGAGGGCCCCTCGGGCTGGGCCGGGGGACAGGAGGGCCCCTCGGGCTGGGCCGGGGGACAGGAGGGCCCCTCGGGCTGGGCCGGGGGACAGGAGGGCCCGTCGGGCTGGGCCGGGGGACAGGAGGGCCCCTCGGGCTGGGCCGGGGGACAGGAGGGCCCCTCGGGCTGGGCCGGGGGACAGGAGGGCCCCTCGGGCTGGGCCGGAGGGCAGGAGGGCCCCTCGGGCTGGGCCGGAGAGCAGGAGGGCCCCTCGGGCTGGGCCGGAGAGCAGGAGGGCCCCTCGGGCTGGGCCGGAGAGCAGGAGGGCCCCTCGGGCTGGGCCGGAGAGCAGGAGGGCCCCTCGGGCTGGGCCGGAGAGCAGGAGGGCCTCTCGGGCTGGGCCGGAGGGCAGGAGGGCCACTCGGGCTGGGCCGGAGGACAGGAGGGCCACTCTGGCCGATCCTGACAGGCAGGGCACCCTGGCAGATCCGGGCAGGCGGGCACCTCTGGCAGAACCGGGCAGTCTGGCCACCCTGGCAGTTCAGGGCAGTCTGGCCACCCTGGCAGTTCAGGGCAGTCTGGCCACCCTGGCAGTTCAGGGCAGTCTGGCCACCCTGGCAGTTCAGGGCAGTCTGGCCACCCTGGCAGTTCAGGGCAGTCTGGCCACTCTGGCAGTTCAGGGCAGTCTGGCCACTCTGGCAGTTCAGGGCAGTCTGGCCACTCTGGCAGTTCAGGGCAGTCTGGCCACTCTGGCAGTTCAGGGCAGTCTGGCCACTCTGGCAGTTCAGGGCAGTCTGGCCACTCCGGCAGTTCAGGGCAGTCTGGCCACTCCGGCAGTTCAGGGCAGTCTGGCCACTCCGGCAGTTCAGGGCAGTCTGGCCACTCCGGCAGTTCAGGGCAGTCTGACCTCTCTGGCGACTGTTGACTGGCGGGCAGCTCTGACGACTGTTGACTGGCGGGCAGCTCTGACGACTGTTGACTGGCGGGCAGCTCTGACGACTGTTGACTGGCGGGCAGCTCTGACGACTGTTGACTGGCGGGCAGCTCTGGTGATGGTTGACTGGCGGGCAGCACTGACGACTGTTGACTGGCGGGCAGCTCTGGTGACTGTTGACTGGCGAGGCTGGGTTGACACACTAGACTCCTGATGCGTGGGGCTGGTATAGGACGTGCCAGCCTGGAGACACGCACCTCCATGCTAGTGCGTCTGGCGGGAAACACCGGACCGAAAGGGCGCGCTGGCGGTCTTGATTGTAGGGTTGGCATCCCCCCTTCCGGCTCGATGCTCACCTTGCCCTGGCACCTGCGGGGCGCTGGTACTGGGCGAACTGGGCTGTGCGTCCGTATAGGCGAGATGGTGCATACCTCAGCGTAACATGGCGCCCTCCACCTCGTACGCACCTCCCTGTAGTCACGGGTAGCTGGCTTACTGCTCCTCCCTGGCCTGGCCAAACTACCCGTGTGCCCCCCCAAAAAAAAATCTTGGGGCTGCCTCTCGGGTTTCCTAGCCAATCGTGTTCCAGCGTAACGTTCCCGATGGTTCCTCTGTCCAGCTGCCTCCACTCTCCTGAGTGCCTCCACCTGTTCCCATGGGAGGCGATCCCTTCCGGCCAGGATCTCTTCCCAGGTGTAGGCTCCCTTGCCGTCCAGGACGTCCTCCCATGTCCATTCCTCCCTTTTTCTCTCCTGTGGCTTCCTCCTCTTCTGCTGCTTGGTCCTTTGGTGGGTGGTTCTGTAACAGCTGTCTTCTGTAGAAATGGACCAAGGCGCAGCAGGTATGTGAATACTCATCTTTAATTAAAATAAAGGAGTAGAGCATCCACTTAACAATTCAAACAAAGTGACAACAGCTATAGTTCTGCAGGCTAGAAACGCAGTGCAAAAAACAACCACCCACAACCCCAAAGAAAAACACACACACCTATATAGGACTTCCAATCAAAGGCAACTATACACACCTGCCTTCAATTGGAAGTCCCAATCATCCACCCAACATTTAACCAATACAAACATGCCACGTCCTGACCCCAAAACTAAAACACTAGCTCCATCTGCTGGTCAGGACGTGACAACCAGCTTGCTTAGGGGACTCTTCTCCAGGTTCATCTCTCTGTAGGTGATGTCTTTGTTATGGAAGGTTTGGGAAATGCTTCCTTTTAGGTGGTTGTAGAATTTAACGTTTATTTTCTGGATTTTGATCATTAGCGGGTATCGGCTTAATTCTGCTCTGCATGCATTATTTGCTGTTTTACGTTGTACACTGAGGATATTTTTGCAGAATTCTGCATGCAGAGTCTCAATTTGGTGTTTGTCCCATTTTATGAATTCTTGGTTGGTGAGCGGACCCCAGACTTCACAACCATAAAGGGCAATGGGTTCTATAACTGATTCAAGTATTTTTAGCCAGATCCTAATTAGTATGTTGAATTTTATGTTCCTTTTGGTGGCATAGAATGCCCTTCTTGCCTTGTCTCTCAGATCGTTCACAGCTTTGTGAAAGTTACCTGTGGCGCTGATGTTTAGGCCGAGGTATGTATCGTTTTTTTGTGTGCTCTAGGGCAACGGTGTCTGGATGGAATTTGTATTTGTGGTCCTGGCGACTGGACCTTTTTGGAACACCATTATTTTGGTCTTACTGAGATTTACTGTCAGTGCCCAGGTCTGGCAGAATCTGTGCAGAATATCTAGGTTCTGCTGTAAGCCCTCCTTGGTTGATGACAGAAGCACCAGATCATCAGCAAACAGTAGACATTTGACTTCAGATTCTAGTAAGGTGAGGCCGGGTGCTGCAGACTTTTCTAGCGCCCGCACCAATTCATTGATATATATATGTTGAAGAGGGTGGGGCTTAAGCTGCATCCCTGTCTCACCCCAGAGCCCTGTGGGAATAAATGTGTGTTTTTTGCCTATTTTAACCCCACACTTGTTGTTTGTGTACATGGATTTTATAATGTTGTATGTTTTTCCCCCAACACCACTTTCCATCAATTTGTATAGCAGACACTCATGCCAAATTGAGTCAAAGGCTTTTTTGAAATCAACAAAGCATGAGAAGACTTTGCATTTGTTTTGGTTTGTTTGTTTGTCAATTAGGGTGTGCAGGGTGAATACGTGGTCCGTTGTACGGTAATTTGGTAAAAGGCCAATTTGACATTTGCTCAGTACATTGTTTTCACTGAGGAAATGTACGAGTCTGCTGTTAATGATATTGCAGAGGATTTTCCCAATGTTGCTGTTGACGCATATCCCACGGTAGTTATTGGGGTCAGATTTGTCTCCACTTTTGTGGATTGGGGTGATCAGTCCTTGGTTCCAAATATTGGGGAAGATGCCAGAGCTAAGAAGGATGTTAAAGAGTTTTAGTATAGCCAATTGGAATTTGTTGTCTGTATATTTGATCATTTCATTGAGGATACCATCAACACCACATGCCTTTTTGGGTTGGAGGGTTTTTATTTTGTCCTGTAGCTCATTCAAGGTAATTGGAGAATCCAGTGGGTTCTGGTAGTCTTTAATCGTTGATTATAAGATTTGTATTTGATCATATATGTTTTTGCTGTTCATTCTTTGTTATAGAGCCAAAAAGATTGGAGAAGTGGTTTACCCATACATCTCCATTTTGGATAGATAATTCTTCATGTTGTTTGTTTAGTGTTTTCCAATTTTCCCAGAAGTGGTTAGAGTCTATGGATTCTTCAATTACATTGAGCTGATTTCTGACATGCTGTTTCTTCTTTTTCTGTAGTGTATTTCTGTATTGTTTTAGAGATTCACCATAGTGAAGGCGTAGACTCAGGTTTTCTGGGTCTCTATGTTTTTGGTTGGACAGGTTTCTCAATTTCTTTCTTAGATTTTTGCATTCTTCATCAAACCATTTGTCATTGTTGTTCATTTTCTTCTGTTTTCTATTTGAGATTTTTAGATTTGATAGGGAAGCTAAGAGGTCAAATATACTGTTAAGATTTTCTACTGCCAAGTTTACACCTTCACTATTACAGTGTAACGTTTCCAAACTGCATACCTTCCATCTATAGGATTTCTTAATGTTACTCAGTTCCTTTGGCTTTGATGCCTCATGATTGAGTATTGCTCTGTTCAAGTAGACTGTGATTTTGCTGTGGTATGATATGGGTGTCAGTGAACTGACTGTGAACGCTCTAAGAGACTCTGGGTTGAGGTCAGTAATAAAGTAGTCTACAGTGCTACTGCCAAGATATGAGCTATAGGTGGACCTACCATAGGAGTCCCCTCGAGGCCTACCATTGACTATGTACATATCCAGCGTGCGACAGAGCTGCAGGAGTTGTGACCCGTTTTTGTTGGTTATGTTGACATAGCTGTGCCTAGGGGGGCATCTTTAGGCCAAAGGCAGATGACCTCAGGCCTTGGATATCCCAGGATGAGATAGTGAAGGCTTTGTGTACCATAAAGTGTCCAATGTTGTTGGTCGTGTGGTTTGGCCTCAGGCCAGTAAGTGTGAGCAGAGCCTGCTGAGCATCTGGTACATGCCATTGGCTTGGGCTAGTGTAAGAGTGGGAGTTGGGCCTGTTTTCCCACTCACGGCCTGGGCGTATGTGTGACTTCCATGTTGAGGCCCTCTTTGCAGGGGTGGGGTGCATGGGGTGGGCAGGAGGGAAATAGGTCTGATCTGAGGGGGCCTAAATGGGGTGTGGGCATGGTTGACTTGGGGCAGTGTTGATTGGTTGGGGTGGGGGTGGGGGTGTGTATGTGGCTGGTGGTGCTGTGGTCTGGATGTAGATCCTCTCGGCGTGGGTCCTCTATGTGTAGGTCCAGGGGGGATCCCGCAGGTCTGGGAGAGTGTCTCGCTGGTCTGGGTGGGGTGTCTATTGATCTGTTGCTCCTGTGTGAAGTGTTGGGGCTACGTTTGAGAGCGATGTCCTTTAGAGTCAGAGAAGCTCACAGATCACTGCACCTGTACATAGCTCATCTGTAAATAGCCCATCCAATCTACCTCATCCCCATTCTGTTATTTATTTATCTTGCTCCTTTGCACCCCAGTATCTCAACTTGCACATTCATCTTCTGCACATCCTACCATTCCAGTGTTTAATTGCTATATTGTAATTACTTTGCAACCATGGCCTATTTATTGCCTTACCTCTCTTATCCTACCTCATTTGCACATGCTGTATATAGATTTTTCTACTGTATTATTGATTGTACGTTTGTTTATTCCCTGTGTAACTCTGTGTTGTTGTATGTGTCAAACTGCTTTGCTTTATCTTGGCCAGGTCTCAGTTGTAAATGAGAACTTGTTCTCAACTAGCCTACCTGGTTAAATAAAGGTGAAATAAAAAAAGAGTCCGGGCAAAGGTGGGCACTGCTGCCTTGTATAGGTGGACCTGGTCATAGAGGCTGTTCAAGTCCAGGGTGGAGGGGTGGGCCAGGAAAACATTTGGTTTTGAGGCACAGGCACAGGAAATACTCAAGTTTACCCGCTGTATGGTAGCAGGGTGGAAGTCTTTTCGTGGTAGCAGGGTGGATATAACCACTTGTGCTTTGGAAAGTAGAAGAAGCTTTTTCAATCACTCCCTTCAGTGCTGTGGCCACCCTTTCCTGCTGTGTTCTCAGGTCGTTTGTGCCTGTGTGTATTATTATGTGTCTGGGTGACCCTAATTGGTCCTCAGACAGGACGTCTAGGGCGCGCCGGGTGTTTGGACACCAGAGTTTTTTCTTGTATATATTTCCCATTTGAGTCCATGAGGAGTACAATATGTGTCTTGTGTATGTCCTCAGTGGGTGTGGGGGGTTGTAAGGAGGGCTTTCAGGGTGGCTCAGAGGGGGTGAGAGCCCCTGGGCTTGGGGTTCTTCATTTGTTTGTTCTGCAGTGATGTCGACGCTATGGTCAGGGTCTGGTGTGGACTCTCTCTCTCTCTCTCTCTCTCTCTCTCTCTCTGTGTGTCTCTGTCTCTCTCGGTCTCTCTCGGTCTCTCTCTCTCTCTGTGTCTCTCTCTCTACCTCATTCCATTCATTTTCTATCTATTTTTCTCCTCACTTTTCGCTCTCTCCCTTTCTTTTACCTCTCTCTCTTTTTCACTCTCTTCACCGCTTTCTGTCACTGAACCGTGTAAACCCCAAGAAAGAAAGAAAGGAACAGAGCTGACAGTTTTACTCCAAATTGGATTTTGTTGCAAGAATTGATTTTGTTTCTGCTTTACCACCGAGTGATGTTCTGATGAAGGCACACGTAGATTTACTTTTGTCCTGAAGTAACATCATCACAGCCTAGAAATACAGTACTCACTACTCCAGAGAATACAGTATGCAACCTGAGCCCTGAGGTTGTTTTCCTTTACCTCTAAAGAGCCGAGTACTGAAACGTAGTGCAGCAAATTTAGTAGACCTAATGGGATTCGAACTTGCAACCTTGTGCGGGTCAAAAGTGTTTCATATTTCACCAAGAGGTCTAAACCTCTTGGCGAGGTCATTCATGTTAACCTATAAAAACTGTCCAATACAGTTTAAACAGAGACTTAGTGCACCTTACCTAAGTACTCTTACCAGCCTGATTGTTCCCCCTGGTTCTGGTAGATAAATAAAGCCTCTATGTCAATGTCTTTTATCTGCTGCAATGATAAGTGTTTGTTAGAGAGATAGAGGGATCAGGGAAGGAGGGCGATAGAGAGGGATGAAGGTAGAGTGAGATGGGGGCATGGAGGAGGGGATCCCCAGGCATTTAAGGGATTTAAAGGGAGAGCCCCTCACACACTCCTTAAATCACACAGGAGATTAGATCAAGTGTGTGTGTGCCTGTGTGTGCACACGTGAACGTGTACACACACGTTCATCCGTGTGTGACAGTTAACAGAAAGGGGTTTGATCTGCTGATAAGATAACTGTGCGCATGCCAACGTGTGTGTGTGTGTGTGTGTGTGCAAGTGTTGTGTTGTGTGACCACATTATAAACAACACACAACCACATCCCACACACAAACACATTTCACACACACACACTTAATCAATCGCTAGCTTTCATGTCTCTCACAACACACTTTCAGAAGAAAAAGACAACAAAAAATTTCAAAATGAAGAAAAATTACCTGAAAACATGAAAGCTGTTAAAGCTGTCTTTGAGTCCTGAAGACGGGTCTCTCTAAGAAGAGTCATATTTTCACAGCACCCATGACGTCTCGAATTCTGTTCCCCCAACAATGACATCTAAGACAACATCATTTAGCAATGCTAAGCTAATGTAGCTATGGCTAGCTAGCATATCCTTAATCCTAACCTTAGAGGAGTGAGAAATATCTGGCTCTGGACAATTAGGTTTTCTGGTCCTACCCAAAATGCAATGGGAGTGACAGGTACACACAGGAGGCATGGAGGCCAGGGCAACCAGCAGCAGCTAATCTGATTGGACAAGGCCTGTCAGGGCTGATGACTGATTGGACAGCTCTGTTTGGTGGTGCACATATTAAAACACATGCTAATTATTTACCCTTCAATCATCATTAACCTCTGAGGAACTGAGAGAGAGAAAGATGTGCCCACTGCCCACAAAATTAGGTGGAAACTGAGCTTCCTAACCTGCCAAATGAACGACCTAGAGACACATATTTCCCTCAGATTACACAGACCAACAAAGAATTAGAAAACAAATCAATTTTTTATAAACTCTCATATCTATTGGGTGAAATAACACAGTGTGCCATCACAGCAGCAATATTTGTGACCTGTTGCCACAAGAAAAGGGCAACCAGTGAAGAACAAACACCATTGTAAATACAAACCATATTTATGTTTATTTATTTTCCCTTTTATACTATTTGTACATTGTTACAACACTGTGTATAGACAGACATAATATGACATTTGAAATGTCTCAATTTTTGAACTTCTGTGAGTGTAATATTTACTGTTTACTTTTTGTTTATTTCACTTTTGTTTATCGATTTCACTTGCTTTGGCAATGTAAACACATGTTTCCCATGCCAATAAAGCTCCTTGAATTGAAATGTAATTTAATTGAAAGAGAGAGAGCTGGGGGGGGGGGGTCTCTCTTGGTCTCTCGGTATCTCATTCTCTTGGTATCTACATCCCTCTATCCTCCCCCCTCTCTCCCTCTCTTTCCCCATAGTGCTGATGTTACTTTCCATGTGTACTGCAGAGCCAGCCCAGTCCATACAGTACGGTAAATAGACTCTATTAAAGCTGTGATCTCACAGGCTGAAGTAGATACACAGCATTCAGTAATTACACTGATAAACACAATGAGATGCAAGAAGAAGAAACATGGAACGTAGGGATGAAGCATTAATTAAAGCTATACTAATTAAGATAGTGGAAAGGTTCCGGAAAAAACAAACACCATTGATAGTTACACTGACGAATGTGGGCACAAGGAAATACACTAGCATGCAAACGGACGCACACACATATTCATATTCACACTCACCCACATGCTGAAAAATACACACCCACATGTACACATAAATACACACATATTTGGATGCACACACCTATTTATATTCACCCACATGCTGAAAAATACATACCCACACCAACCCACATGCACACACACCCACATATACACATAAATACACACCCACACCACTTACATGTACACATAAAGACACACCTACACCACACACATGTACACATAAATACACAGACTCACAAAAACACATACTGATTATTTTGTGTGCAGTGTGTACGTGTGTGTGTGCATCCATGTGTGTGTGTATATATAATGTCTAGAGCTAAGTCAGGGCTGACAGCGCAGAACAGAAATCCCAGACAGAGAGAGAAATCAATAAAGAGAGGGAGAGAGAGAGAGAGAGAGAGGGAGAGAGAGAGAGAGAGAGAGAGAGGGAGGGAGGGAGGGAGGGAGGGAGAGAGGGAGGGAGGGAGCGAGGGAGGGAGCGAGGGAGGGAGGGAGGGAGGGAGGGAGCGAGGGAGGGAGCGAGGGAAAGAAAGAAAAACCAGAGAGAGGGATGGAGGAGGTGGAAATCTGATGAGACAGAGAGAAAATCACAAGATGACTCATTCACACAAGGAAAGCATCTCTGTCCATAATACCACAACCTCTACCAATGTGTAAATTGTATGTGAACTGACTCAAAACCACAGTTAGTACAAAGCTGTGTACCAGTGAAGCGTTAAGGCTTAATTAACCACCACTTAAGCGTTGGTAATGTACAGTGCTTTCAGAAAGTACTCACACCCCTTGACTTTTTCCACATTTTGTGGTGTAACAGCCTGAATTTTTAATTGATTGAATTTAGATTTTTTGTGTCACTGGCCTACTCACAATAAATACCCCATAATGTCAAAGTGTAATTATACGTTTCCATTTTTTTACAAAATCATTAAAAAAGAAAAGCTGTTTGTCTTGAGGCAAAAAGTATTCAACCACTTTTCTATATGAAGCCAAAATATTTCAGGAGTAAAAATGTGCTTAACAAGTCACATAATAAGTTGCATGGACCCACTCTGTGCAATAATAATGTTTAATATGATTTTTGAATGCCTACCTCATCACTGTACCCCACAGATACAGTTATCTGTAAGGTTTCTTAGTAGAGCACTGAATTTCAAACACAAATTCAACCATAAAGACCAGGGAGGTTTTCCAATGCCTCGCAAAGAAGGGCACCTATTGGTAGATGTCACGGATCCCTCCGGAACTTTCATTACGCACAGCTGGCCCCGATTCCCAGTGATTAGTAATTGTATTTTTATTAAAACATTTATTTTACCTTTAGGCAAGTCAGTTAAGAACAAATTCTTATTTTCAATGACGGCCTAGGAACAGTGGGTTAACTATCTTGTTCAGGGGTATAAGTGTGCCCTTGGTTTACCAGTGTCCTGTCGATTATTGTTACAATGTCCGATGGTGTGTGTGAGTACCTGTGCTGTGTGTTTAGGCTTTCGTGCCGTTGTGGTCTCGTCCCGTGTGTTAATCATTGTGCACGTGTGTTATTTATTCGAGGTACTCCTCGCTCTCTTGTTAAGGGTTTCTACCCTGTGTTTTGTTACGTGTTTGTTTGGTCTTCGTCCCCGTGCCTTCACACGGCACGCCGTAATTTGGGCTTAATAAAAAAAACTATTACGCATTCCTGCGCCTGTCTCCCGATCATTTATACCAGCGTGACAGCAGATTGGTAAAAATACAAAAAATCAGACCTTTAATGTCCCTTTGAGCATGGTGTAGTTATTAATTACACTTTGGATGGTGTATCAATACACCCAGTCACTACAAAGATACTGGCATCTTTCCTAACTCAGTTGCTGGAGTGTCACGTCCTGACCATGGTAAGCTGTTATTTCTATGGTAGAGTAGGTCAGGGCGTGACAGGGGGGTTTATTCTATGTGTTCTATTTCTATGTTCTTACGTTCTAGTTTTTGTATTTCTATGTTGGTTGTGGTGGCTAATTTCTGCATTACCAAATGAGGAGAGTTAAACACACCAGTCCGAGTTAACTACATCTTTAATACTTAAGATACTTTTGCAAAAGTACTTGACCTTCAATAATGCACTCTCTCGAATGAACCATTGAACAAGGTGATTACCCAATGGCTACAGGGATCTTTTATAGCAACGATACACCCCCTTCAACGTACATTGACAAACCACAGATACTTAGTAACAGTTCACAAAGGTTAAGTTTTGTATGACAGATATCAATAAAACGCATCAGACAGTAACTGCTAAGTCAACAGGATTAATGGTATTGCCCAGTATCTGGTCTCCTTAGAACCGTCCCTCCCTGGTACGGTATTGAACAGAACTATTTCATCCAATGGCATATATCAATTGTCAACTCTAGATACTCCCATCTCAAGCAAACCCCCTCTTGACCCCACTCCTGGACAGGCTCACTGGGGGGAGTGAGCCTCTAGGCCATATATTATCACAGGATAAGTGTGAGATCTAAGAGAGGACATACAAGGGTCCATTTACTGCCATAATCCTCCCCACAATAAAGAAAAGGAGGGAGTGACTTGCTCACAGACATTGTGGAGACAAGTCATTGGTTCCCCATTAATCACGCATCCCTTCACATGGTTTAAGAAATAGGTAAAGACACATTCCCATGACGACAAGTCTGACCTCTCCCCTCTCTGGGCCCCAAGTGTCTGAGCCACAGCTAAGGTAGACGTGCAACTGAAAAGACACCAGAGTCCAATGGACACTTTCTAATGACAAGTACCTCAAAAAAGCATATTATACTAATAAAACATCTTAATTATCTATGTTACCCAACTAATTCTGATTCGTCCACGACATGGTTTGTTTGGGATGATCTCCAATTAGAGGCAGCTGGTCCTCGTTGTCTCTAATTGGAGATCATACTTAAGTAGGGGTTTTTCTTCCTGGGTTTTGTGGGTGATTATTTTTGAGTAGTGTTTGTTTCTCCTCTGCATCACGGTTTGTTGTTTTGTCTATTCAGTTATTTGATGTATTGCATAGTTTCACAGAGTAAATAAAATGTGGAACTACACACACGCTGCACCTTGGTCCTCTCCTTTTGACAGCCGTGACCCGGAGAGGAAGGAAACCGCTCAGGGATTTCACCATGAGGCTAACGGTGACTTTAAAACATTTACAGAGTTGAATGGCTGTGATAGGAGAAATCTGAGGATCGTTCAACAACATTGTAGTTACTCCACAATACTAACTTGACTGAGTGAAAAGAAGGAAGCCTGTACAGAATAAAAATATTCCAAAACATGCAACCTGTTTGCAATAAGTAATACTGCAAAAATGCGGCAAAGTTATAAACTTTTTGTCCTGATTACAAAGTCTTATGTTTGGGGCAAAACACATTTCTGAGTACCCCTCTCCATATTTTCAAGCATAATGGTGGCTGCATCATATTATGGGTATGCTTGCAATCATTAAGGACTGGGGAGTTTTTCAGGATAAAAACTAAACGGAATGGAGCTAAGCACAGCCAAAATCCTAGAGGAAAACCTGGGCGAGTCTGCTTTCCACCAGACACTGGGAGAGCTTTCTAAAATTATCCGCCGCCATTGTTGCAACCCCTATTACCAGTCTGTTCAACCTCTCTTTCGTATTGTCCAAGATCCCTAAAGATTGGAAAGCTACCGCGGTCATCCCCCTCTTCAAAGGGGGTGACACTCTAGACCCAAACTGTTATAGACCTATATCCATCCTGCCATGTCTTTCTAAAGTCTTCGAAAGCCAATTTAATAAACAGATCACTGACCATTTCGATTCCCACCGTACCTTCTCCGCTGAGCAATCCGGTTTCCGAGCTGGTCACGGGTGCACCTCAGCCACGCTCAAGGTACTAAATGATTTCATAACCGCCATCGATAAAAGATTGTACTGTGCAGCCATCTTCATCGACCTGGCAAAGGCTTTCGACTCTGTGAATCACCGCATTCTTATCGGCAGACTCAATAGCCTTGGTTTCTCAAATGACTGCCTCCCCTGTTTCACCAGCTACTTCTCAGACAGAGCTCAGTGTGTCAACTTGGAGGGCCTGTTGTCCAGACTTCTGGCAGTCTCTATGGGGGTACCACAGGGTTCAATTCTCGGGCCGACTCTTTTCTCTGTATATATCAACGATGTCGCTCTTCCTGCGGGTGATTCCCTGATCCACCTCTACGCAGACAACACCATTCTGTATACATCTGGCCCTTCTTTGGACAGTGTGTTAACAAACCTCCAAACGAGCTTCAATACCATACAACACTCCTTCCGTGGCCTCCAACTGCTCTTAAACGCTAGTAAAACTAAATGCATGATTTTTAACCGTTCGCTGCAAACACCCGCCCGACCGACTAACATCACTACTGGACAGTTCTGACTTAGAATATGTGGACAACTACAAATACCTAACTGTCTGACTAGACTGTAAACTCTCCTTCCAGACTCATATTAAACATCTCCAATCCAAAATTGTATCTAGAATCGGCTTTCTATTTCACAACAAAGCCTCCTTCACTCACGCCGCCAAACATACCCTAGTAAAACGGACTATCCTACCGATCCTCGACTTTGGCGATGTCATTTACAAAATAGCCGTCAACACTCTACTCAGAAAACTGGATGCAGTCTATCACAGTGCCACCCGTTTTGTCACCAAAGCCCCATATACCACCCACCACTGCGACCTGTATGCTCTAGTCGGCTGGCCCTCGCTACATATTCGTTGCCAGACCCACTGGCTCCAGGTTATCTATAAGTATTTGCTAGGTAAAGCTCCGCATTATCTCAGCTCACCGGTCACGATAACAACACCCACCCGTAGCACGCGTTCCAGCAGGTATATCTCACTGGTCATTCCCAAAGCCAACACCCCCTTTGGTTGCCTTTCCTTCCCTTTCCTTCCAGTTCTCTGCTGCCAATGACTGGAACGAATTGCAAAAATCGCTGAAGCTGGAGACTTATATTTCCCTCACTAACTTTAAACATCAGCTATCCGAGCAGCTAACCGATCGATGCACCTGTACATAGCCCATCTGTAAATAGCCCATCCGTAAATATCCCATCCAATCCACCTACCTCATCCCCATATTTTTGTATTTACTTTTCTGCTCTACCTGGTTAAATAAAGGAGAAATAAAAAAATAATAAAATAATAATAATTCACCGTTCAGCAGGACAGTTACCTAAAACACAAGGCCAAATCTACACTTGAGGTACTTACCAAGAAGAATGTTTCTGAGTGGCCAAGATACAGTTTTGGACTTAAATCTGCATGAAAATCTATGGCATTACTTAAAAATGGTTGGCTGGAATTTTTTAAAGAATATTGGGCAAATATTTTACAATCCAGGTGTGCAAAGACTGTAATAGCTGCCAAAGGTGATTCTAACATGTATTGACTGTAGTGTTCCGGGTGTAGCTGGTGCAGAGGAGTCAGGTGCAGGACAGCAGAGATGAGTAACACAAGTAACTTTAATCAAATATTCCAATAACATGTCGTAATACCGAGCCCATAATAACGGACCGAACGTACATAAAACAATCACGCACAAAAACCATGGGGAAAACAGAGGGTTAAATAATGAACATGTAATTGGGGGATTGAAACCAGGTGTGTAAAAACTAAAAAAACAAATGGAAAATGAAAAGTGGATCGGCGATGGCTAGAAGGCCGGTGATGTCGACCGCCGAACACCGCCCGAACAAGGAGAGGGACTGACTTCGGCGGAAGTCATGACATTGACTTGGGTGTTAATACTTATGTACATTTGATATTTCTGTATTTCCTTCTCAATAAATTAGCAAAAATATCTTAAAACATGTTTTCACTTTGTCATTATGGGGTATTGTGTGTAAATGGGTGAGACATTTTTTTTTTAAATCCATTTTGAATTCAGGCTGTAAGACAGGTTTGGCCACTTTGATGGGGGTGGGGGCCACAACAAATCTGAACTCAATATGAGGGACTGCAGTTGCTCACGGGTCTGCATACCCACATGTGCATTTTATAATTAATTTAGTGTAATTATACACATTTTGCCATGGGGTGTAGAGAAGATTTTGCAATTGTATAACACATTTTATGCAATTCTACTGATTTTGCCTTGGGGTGAAGAGAAATGTTTGCAGGTTTTAATATGATACAGTATTTGAATGAGACTGACTAACAAAATCAATGGGGGGCCCCCGGCCGGTAATTTGGCCATGATTACTAAGTTTTGATAGCTGGCTGCAAGACTAATTTACCAATCTATAAATGTTAGCTGACATGGGCTAATTGAGAGACGGTCAGTGACCGACATTACAAGAGAAAAACTCCCGTTTTTACAAAACATTTTAGAAATCGCACATTATTCTACTATTCTAACTTGCAACAGTAAGCTAAGACCCAAAAGGAGATGCACACATGCACACAAGTAAGGATGGAGGGGGGGGGGAGGGAGGGAGGGGGGAGGGAGGGAGGGAGGGGGGGGGAGGGAGGGAGGGAGGGAGGGAGGGAGGGAGGGAGGGAGGGAGGGGGAGGGAGGGAGGGAGGGAGGGTATGACAGTATGCATGCCCATGAAATAATTTGCCAGGCAACAAAAACACTGATGATAGCAGCCTCTGAAGCAATTAGCTGAACAAACAGAATTGGATCACTAATGGAATAGAGCATTACACTGATAGACAGGTGTTCACTCCATAGACACACACACACATGTGCACACACACAAGGTCGCTGAGTTGGAAAAGGTAAAGTCAAAAAATTGCTGATCGGCATTTGTGACAGAGTCACACACTCACACACACAGACACACGCACACACACACACGTACACACACTCAGGCACACACATTACTGTCTACACAGATAAACACTGGCATACTGAATCACACGAGAACAGTACTTATACAGGTAAATAGCAACACTGAGGATAGAGCCCATCTCTCACTGTGAGCTCATTAAGACACTGCAACAAAACAGACAGCACAAAGTTATACACACACACACACACACACACACACACACACACACACACACACACACACACACACACACACACACACACACACACACACACACACACACACACACACTTGATAACAAACTGACAAACGGTGTGAGATTCCTACACTCCTTCCTCTAATGTTAACAGTCTTTCCTCTAATGTTAACAGTCATCCCTCTAATGTTAACAGTCTTTCCTCTAATGTTAACAGTCTTCCCTCTAATGTTAACAGTCTTCCCTCTAATGTTAACAGTCTTTCCTCTAATGTTAACAGTCTTCCCTCTAATGTTAACAGTCTTTCCTCTAATGTTAACAGTCTTCCCTCTAATGTTAACAGTCTTTCCTCTAATGTTAACAGTCGTCCCTCTAATGTTAACAGTCTTTCCTCTGTTAACAGTCGTCCCTCTAATGTTAACAGTCTTTCCTCTAATGTTAACAGTCTTCCCTCTAATGTTAAGTCTTCCCTCTAATGTTAACAGTCTTTCCTCTAATGTTAACAGTCTTTCCTCTAGTGTTAACAGTCTTCCCTCTAATGTTAACAGTATTTCCTCTAATGTTAACAGTCTTCCCTCTAATGTTAAGTCTTCCCTCTAATGTTAACAGTATTTCCTCTAATGTTAACAGTCTTCCCTCTAATGTTAACAGTCTTCCCTCTAATGTTAAGTCTTCCGTCTAATGTTAACAGTCTTTCCTCTAATGTTAACAGTATTTCCTCTAATGTTAACAGTCTTTCCTCTAATGTTAACAGTCTTCCCTCTAATATTAACAGTATTTCCTCTAATGTTAACAGTCTTCCCTCTAATGTTAACAGTCTTCCCTCTAATGTTAACAGTCTTCCCTCTAATGTTAACAGTCGTCCCTCTAATGTTAACAGTCTTTCCTCTGTTAACAGTCGTCCCTCTAATGTTAACAGTCTTTCCTCTTATGTTAACAGTCTTCCCTCTAATGTTAACAGTCTTCCCTCTAATGTTAAGTCTTCCGTCTAATGTTAACAGTCTTTCCTCTAATGTTAACAGTATTTCCTCTAATGTTAACAGTATTTCCTCTAATGTTAACAGTCTTCCCTCTAATGTTAACAGTCGTCCCTCTAATATTAACAGTATTTCCGCTAATGTTAACAGTCGTCCCTCTAATGTTAACAGTCTTTCCTCTAATGTTAACAGTCTTTTCTCTAATGTTAACAGTCTTTCCTCTAATGTTAACAGTATTTCCTCTAATGTTAACAGTCTTTCCTCTAATATTAACTGTATTTCCTCTAATGTTAACAGTCTTTCCTCTAATGTTAACAGTCTTCCCTCTAATGTTAAGTCTTCCGTCTAATGTTAACAGTCTTTCCTCTAATGTTAACAGTATTTCCTCTAATGTTAACAGTATTTCCTCTAATGTTAACAGTCTTCCCTCTAATGTTAACAGTCGTCCCTCTAATATTAACAGTATTTCCGCTAATGTTAACAGTCGTCCCTCTAATGTTAACAGTCTTTCCTCTAATGTTAACAGTCTTTTCTCTAATGTTAACAGTCTTTCCTCTAATGTTAACAGTATTTCCTCTAATGTTAACAGTCTTTCCTCTAATATTAACTGTATTTCCTCTAATGTTAACAGTCTTTCCTCTAATGTTAACAGTCTTTCCTCTAATGTTAACAGTATTTCCTCTAATGTTAACAGTCTTCCCTCTAATGTTAACAGTCTTTCCTCTAATGTTAACAGCCTTTTCTCTAATGTTAACAGTATTTCCTCTAATGTTAACAGTATTTCCTCTAATGTTAACAGTCTTTCCTCTAATATTAACAGTATTTCCTCTAATGTTAACAGTCTTCCCTCTAATGTTAACAGTCGTCCCTCTAATATTAACAGTCGTTCCTCTAATGTTAACAGTCTTCCCTCTAATGTTAACAGTCTTCCCTCTAATGTTAAGTCTTCCCTCTAATGTTAACAGTCTTTCCTCTAATGTTAACAGTATTTCCTCTAATGTTAACAGTCTTCCCTCTAATGTTAACAGTCTTTCGTCTAATGTTAACAGTATTTCCACTAATGTTAACAGCCTTCTCTCTAATGTTAACAGTATTTCCTCTAATGTTAACAGTATTTCCTCTAATGTTAACAGTATTTCCACTAATGTTAACAGTCTTTTCTCTAATGTTAACAGTCTTCCCTCTAATGTTAACAGTCGTCCCTCTAATATTAACAGTATTTCCTCTAATGTTAACAGTCTTCCCTCTAATGTTAAGTCTTCCGTCTAATGTTAACAGTCTTTCCTCTAATGTTAACAGTATTTCCTCTAATGTTAACAGTCTTCCCTCTAATGTTAACAGTCTTTCCTCTAATGTTAACAGTCTTCCCTCTAATATTAACAGTATTTCCTCTAATGTTAACAGTCTTCCCTCTAATGTTAACAGTCTTCCCTCTAATGTTAACAGTCTTCCCTCTAATGTTAACAGTCGTCCCTCTAATGTTAACAGTCTTTCCTCTGTTAACAGTCGTCCCTCTAATGTTAACAGTCTTTCCTCTTATGTTAACAGTCTTCCCTCTAATGTTAACAGTCTTCCCTCTAATGTTAAGTCTTCCGTCTAATGTTAACAGTCTTTCCTCTAATGTTAACAGTATTTCCTCTAATGTTAACAGTATTTCCTCTAATGTTAACAGTCTTCCCTCTAATGTTAACAGTCGTCCCTCTAATATTAACAGTATTTCCCTAATGTTAACAGTCTCCCTCTAATGTTAACAGTCTTCCCTCTAATGTTAACAGTCTTTCCTCTAATGTTAACAGTCTTTCCTCTAATGTTAACAGTCTTTCCTCTAATGTTAACAGTCTTTCCTCTAATATTAACTGTATTTCCTCTAATGTTAACAGTCTTTCCTCTAATGTTAACAGTCTTTCCTCTAATGTTAACAGTATTTCCTCTAATGTTAACAGTCTTCCCTCTAATGTTAACAGTCTTTCCTCTAATGTTAACAGCCTCTTTCCTCTAATGTTAACAGTATTTCCTCTAATGTTAACAGTCTTTCCTCTAATGTTAACAGTATTTCCTCTAATGTTAACAGTCTTCCCTCTAATGTTAACAGTCTTCCCTCTAATGTTAACAGTCGTTCCTCTAATGTTAACAGTCTTTCCTCTAATGTTAACAGTCTTCCCTCTAATGTTAACAGTCTTCCCTCTAATGTTAACAGTCTTTCCTCTAATGTTAACAGTCTTTCCTCTAATGTTAACAGTCTTCCCTCTAATGTTAACAGTCTTTCCCTCTAATGTTAACAGTCTTTCCTCTAATGTTAACAGTATTTCCTCTAATGTTAACAGTCTTTCCTCTAATGTTAACAGTCTTCCCTCTAATGTTAACAGTCTTCCCTCTAATGTTAACAGCCTTTCCTCTAATATTAACAGTATTTCCTCTAATGTTAACAGTATTTCCTCTAATGTTAACAGTCTTTCCCTCTAATGTTAACAGTCTTTTCTCTAATGTTAACAGTCTTCCCTCTAATGTTAAGCCCCCAGTCGTCTTCCTCTAATGTTAACAGTATTTCATCTAATGTTAACAGTCTTCACTCTAATGTTAACAGTCTTTCCTCTAATGTTAACAGTCTTTCCTCTAATATTAACAGTCTTTCCTCTAATATTAACAGTCTTTCCTCTAGTGTTAACAGTCTTCCCTCTAATGTTAACAGTCTTCCCTCTAATGTTAACAGCCTTTTCTCTAATGTTAACAGTATTTCCTCTAATGTTAACAGTCTTCCCTCTAATGTTAACAGTCTTCCCTCTAATGTTAACAGTCTTCCCTCTAATGTTAACAGCCTTTTCTCTAATATTAACAGTATTTCCTCTAATGTTAACAGTATTTCCTCTAATGTTAACAGTCTTTCCTCTAATATTAACAGTATTTCCTCTAATGTTAACAGTCGTCCCTCTAATGTTAACAGTCGTCCCTCTAATGTTAACAGTATTTCATCTAATGTTAACAGTCTTCCCTCTAATGTTAACAGTCTTCCCTCTAATGTTAACAGTCGTCCTTCTAATGTTAACAGTCTTTCCTCTAATGTTAACAGTCTTTCCTCTAATGTTAACAGTCTTCCCTCTAATGTTAACAGTCTTTCCTCTAATGTTAACAGTCTTTCCTCTAATGTTAACAGTCTTTCCTCTAATATTAACAGTATTTCCTCTAATGTTAACAGTCGTCCCTCTAATGTTAACAGTCGTCCCTCTAATATTAACAGTCGTCCCTCTAATATTAACAGTATTTCCTCTAATGTTAACAGTCTTTCCTCTAATGTTAACAGTCTTCCCTCTAATATTAACAGTATTTCCTCTAATGTTAACAGTCTTTCCTCTAATGTTAACAGTCTTTCCTCTAATGTTAACAGTCTTCCCTCTAATGTTAACAGTCTTCCCTCTAATGTTAACAGTCTTTCCTCAGTCTTTCCTCTAATGTTAACAGGCTTTAATCTCATGTTAACAGTCTTTCCTCTAATGTTAACAGCCTTCCCTCTAATGTTAACAGTCTTCCATCTAATGTTAACAGTCTTTCCTCTGTTAACAGTCGTCCCTCTAATGTTAACAGTCTTTCCTCTAGTGTTAACAGTCTTCCCTCTAATGTTAACAGTCTTCCCTCTAATGTTAACAGTCTTTCCTCTAATGTTAACAGTATTTCCTCTAATGTTAACAGTCTTCCCTCTAATGTTAACAGTCTTTCGTCTAATGTTAACAGTATTTCCACTAATGTTAACAGCCTTCTCTCTAATGTTAACAGTATTTCCTCTAATGTTAACAGTATTTCCTCTAATGTTAACAGTATTTCCACTAATGTTAACAGTCTTTTCTCTAATGTTAACAGTCTTCCCTCTAATGTTAACAGTCGTCCCTCTAATATTAACAGTATTTCCTCTAATGTTAACAGTCTTTCCCTCTAATGTTAACAGTCTTTCCTCTAATGTTAACAGTATTTCCTCTAATGTTAACAGTCTTTCCTCTAATGTTAACAGTCTTCCCTCTAATATTAACAGTATTTCCTCTAATGTTAACAGTCTTCCCTCTAATGTTAACAGTCTTCCCTCTAATGTTAACAGTCTTCCCTCTAATGTTAACAGTCGTCCCTCTAATGTTAACAGTCTTTCCTCTGTTAACAGTCGTCCCTCTAATGTTAACAGTCTTTCCTCTTATGTTAACAGTCTTCCCTCTAATGTTAACAGTCTTCCCTCTAATGTTAAGTCTTCCGTCTAATGTTAACAGTCTTTCCTCTAATGTTAACAGTATTTCCTCTAATGTTAACAGTATTTCCTCTAATGTTAACAGTCTTCCCTCTAATGTTAACAGTCGTCCCTCTAATGTTAACAGTCGTCCCTCTAATATTAACAGTATTTCCTCTAATGTTAACAGTCTTTCCTCTAATGTTAACAGTCTTTCCTCTAATGTTAACAGTCTTTCCTCTAATGTTAACAGTCTTTCCTCTAATGTTAACAGTCTTTCCTCTAATATTAACTGTATTTCCTCTAATGTTAACAGTCTTTCCTCTAATGTTAACAGTCTTTCCTCTAATGTTAACAGTATTTCCTCTAATGTTAACAGTCTTCCCTCTAATGTTAACAGTCTTTCCTCTAATGTTAACAGCCTTTTCTCTAATGTTAACAGTATTTCCTCTAATGTTAACAGTATTTCCTCTAATGTTAACAGTCTTTCCTCTAATATTAACAGTATTTCCTCTAATGTTAACAGTCTTCCCTCTAATGTTAACAGTCGTCCCTCTAATATTAACAGTCGTTCCTCTAATGTTAACAGTCTTCCCTCTAATGTTAACAGTCTTCCCTCTAATGTTAAGTCTTCCCTCTAATGTTAACAGTCTTTCCTCTAATGTTAACAGTATTTCCTCTAATGTTAACAGTCTTCCCTCTAATGTTAACAGTCTTTCGTCTAATGTTAACAGTATTTCCACTAATGTTAACAGCCTTCTCTCTAATGTTAACAGTATTTCCTCTAATGTTAACAGTATTTCCTCTAATGTTAACAGTATTTCCACTAATGTTAACAGTCTTTTCTCTAATGTTAACAGTCTTCCCTCTAATGTTAACAGTCGTCCCTCTAATATTAACAGTATTTCCTCTAATGTTAACAGTCTTCCCTCTAATGTTAACAGTCGTCCCTCTAATGTTAACAGTATTTCCTCTAATGTTAACAGTCTTTTCTCTAATGTTAACAGTCTTCCCTCTAATGTTAAGTCTTCCCTCTAATGTTAACAGTCTTTCCTCTAATGTTAACAGTATTTCATCTAATGTTAACAGTCTTCACTCTAATGTTAACAGTCTTTCCTCTAATGTTAACAGTCTTTCCTCTAATATTAACAGTCTTTCCTCTAATATTAACAGTCTTTCCTCTAGTGTTAACAGTCTTCCCTCTAATGTTAACAGTCTTCCCTCTAATGTTAACAGCCTTTTCTCTAATGTTAACAGTATTTCCTCTAATGTTAACAGTCTTCCCTCTAATGTTAACAGTCTTCCCTCTAATGTTAACAGTCTTCCCTCTAATGTTAACAGCCTTTTCTCTAATATTAACAGTATTTCCTCTAATGTTAACAGTATTTCCTCTAATGTTAACAGTCTTTCCTCTAATATTAACAGTATTTCCTCTAATGTTAACAGTCGTCCCTCTAATGTTAACAGTCGTCCCTCTAATGTTAACAGTATTTCATCTAATGTTAACAGTCTTCCCTCTAATGTTAACAGTCTTCCCTCTAATGTTAACAGTCTGTCCTTCTAATGTTAACAGTCGTCCCTCTAATGTTAACAGTCTTTCCTCTAATGTTAACAGTCTTCCCTCTAATGTTAACAGTCTTTCCTCTAATGTTAACAGTCTTTCCTCTAATGTTAACAGTCTTCCCTCTAATATTAACAGTATTTCCTCTAATGTTAACAGTCGTCCCTCTAATGTTAACAGTCGTCCCTCTAATATTAACAGTCGTCCCTCTAATATTAACAGTATTTCCTCTAATGTTAACAGTCTTTCCTCTAATGTTAACAGTCTTCCCTCTAATATTAACAGTATTTCCTCTAATGTTAACAGTCTTTCCTCTAATGTTAACAGTCTTTCCTCTAATGTTAACAGTCTTCCCTCTAATGTTAACAGTCTTCCCTCTAATGTTAACAGTCTTTCCTCAGTCTTTCCTCTAATGTTAACAGGCTTTAATCTCATGTTAACAGTCTTTCCTCTAATGTTAACAGCCTTCCCTCTAATGTTAACAGTCTTCCATCTAATGTTAACAGTCTTTCCTCTGTTAACAGTCGTCCCTCTAATGTTAACAGTCTTTCCTCTAGTGTTAACAGTCTTCCCTCTAATGTTAACAGTCTTCCCTCTAATGTTAACAGTCTTTCCTCTAATGTTAACAGTCTTTCCTCTAATGTTAACAGTCTTTCCTCTAGTGTTAACAGTCTTCCCTCTAATGTTAACAGTCTTCCCTCTAATGTTAACAGCCTTTTCTCTAATGTTAACAGTATTTCCTCTAATGTTAACAGTCTTCCCTCTAATGTTAAGTCTTCCCTCTAATGTTAACAGTCTTTCCTCTAATGTTAACAGTATTTCCTCTAATGTTAACAGTCTTCCCTCTAATGTTAAGTCTTCCCTCTAATGTTAACAGTCTTTCCTCTAATGTTAACAGTATTTCCTCTAATGTTAACAGTCTTTCCTCTAATGTTAACAGTCTTTCCTCTAATATTAACAGTCTTTCCTCTAATATTAACAGTCTTTCCTCTAGTGTTAACAGTCTTCCCTCTAATGTTAACAGTCTTCCCTCTAATGTTAACAGCCTTTTCTCTAATGTTAACAGTATTTCCTCTAATGTTAACAGTATTTCCTCTAATGTTAACAGTCTTTCCTCTAATATTAACAGTATTTCCTCTATTGTTAACAGTCGTCCCTCTAATGTTAACAGTCGTCCCTCTAATATTAACAGTATTTCATCTAATGTTAACAGTCTTCCCTCTAATGTTAACAGTCGTCCCTCTAATGTTAACAGTCTTTCCTCTAATGTTAACAGTCTTTCCTCTAATGTTAACAGTCTTCCCTCTAATGTTAACAGTCTTTCCTCTAATGTTAACAGTCTTTCCTCTAATGTTAACAGTCTTCCCTCTAATGTTAACAGCCTTTTCTCTAATGTTAACAGTATTTCCTCTAATGTTAACAGTCTTCCCTCTAATGTTAAGTCTTCCCTCTAATGTTAACAGTCTTTCCTCTAATGTTAACAGTATTTCCTCTAATGTTAACAGTCTTCCCTCTAATGTTAACAGTCTTCCCTCTAATATTAAGTCTTCCCTCTAATGTTAACAGTCTTTCCTCTAATGTTAACAGTATTTCCTCTAATGTTAACAGTCTTCCCTCTAATGTTAACAGTCTTTCCTCTAATGTTAACAGTCTTTCCTCTAATATTAACAGTCTTTCCTCTAATATTAACAGTCTTTCCTCTAATGTTAACAGTCTTCCCTCTAATATTAACAGTCTTTCCTCTAATGTTAACAGTATTTCCTCTAATGTTAACAGTCTTCCCTCTAATGTTAACAGTCTTTCCTCTAATGTTAACAGTCTTTCCTCTAATATTAACAGTCTTTCCTCTAATATTAACAGTCTTTCCTCTAGTGTTAACAGTCTTCCCTCTAATGTTAACAGTCTTCCCTCTAATGTTAACAGCCTTTTCTCTAATGTTAACAGTATTTCCTCTAATGTTAACAGTATTTCCTCTAATGTTAACAGTCTTTCCTCTAATATTAACAGTATTTCCTCTAATGTTAACAGTCGTCCCTCTAATGTTAACAGTCGTCCCTGTAATATTAACAGTATTTCATCTAATGTTAACAGTCTTCCCTCTAATGTTAACAGTCGTCCCTCTAATGTTAACAGTCTTTCCTCTAATGTTAACAGTCTTTCCTCTAATGTTAACAGTCTTCCCTCTAATGTTAACAGTCTTTCCTCTAATATTAACAGTATTTCCTCTAATGTTAACAGTCGTCCCTCTAATGTTAACAGTCGTCCCTCTAATATTAACAGTCGTCCCTCTAATATTAACAGTATTTCCTCTAATGTTAACAGTCTTTCCTCTAATGTTAACAGTCTTCCCTCTAATATTAACAGTATTTCCTCTAATGTTAACAGTCTTTCCTCTAATGTTAACAGTCTTTCCTCTAATGTTAACAGTCTTCACTCTAATGTTAACAGTCTTTCCTCAGTCTTTCCTCTAATGTTAACAGGCTTTAATCTCATGTTAACAGTCTTTCCTCTAATGTTAACAGTCTTACCTCTAATGTTAACAGTCTTTAATCTCATGTTAACAGTCTTTCCTCTAATGTTAACAGTCTTTCCTCTAATGTTAACAGCCTTCCCTCTAATGTTAACAGTCTTTCCTCTAATATTAACAGTCTTTCCTCTAATATTAACAGTCTTCCCTCTAATATTAACAGTCTTCCCTCTAATATTAACAGTCTTCCCTCTAATATTAACAGTCTTCCCTCTAATGTTAACAGTCATTCCTCTAATGTTAACAGTCTTTCCTCTAATGTTAACAGTCTTTCCTCTAGTGTTAACAGTCTTCCCTCTAATGTTAACAGTCTTCCCTCTAATGTTAACAGCCTTTTCTCTAATGTTAACAGTATTTCCTCTAATGTTAACAGTCTTCCCTCTAATGTTAACAGTCTTCCCTCTAATGTTAAGTCTTCCCTCTAATGTTAACAGTCTTTCCTCTAATGTTAACAGTATTTCCTCTAATGTTAACAGTCTTCCCTCTAATGTTAACAGTCTTCCCTCTAATGTTAAGTCTTCCCTCTAATGTTAACAGTCTTTCCTCTAATGTTAACAGTCTTTCCTCTAATATTAACAGTCTTTCCTCTAATATTAACAGTCTTTCCTCTAGTGTTAACAGTCTTCCCTCTAATGTTAACAGTCTTCACTCTAATGTTAACAGCCTTTTCTCTAATGTTAACAGTATTTCCTCTAATGTTAACAGTATTTCCTCTAATGTTAACAGTCTTTCCTCTAATATTAACAGTATTTCCTCTAATGTTAACAGTCGTCCCTCTAATGTTAACAGTCGTCCCTCTAATATTAACAGTATTTCATCTAATGTTAACAGTCTTCTCTCTAATGTTAACAGTCGTCCCTCTAATGTTAACAGTCTTTCCTCTAATGTTAACAGTCTTTCCTCTAATGTTAACAGTCTTCCCTCTAATGTTAACAGTCTTTCCTCTAATGTTAACAGTCTTTCCTCTAATGTTAACAGTCTTTCCTCTAATATTAACAGTATTTCCTCTAATGTTAACAGTCGTCCCTCTAATGTTAACAGTCGTCCCTCTAATATTAACAGTCGTCCCTCTAATATTAACAGTATTTCCTCTAATGTTAACAGTCTTTCCTCTAATGTTAACAGACTTCCCTCTAATATTAACAGTATTTCCTCTAATGTTAACAGTCTTTCCTCTAATGTTAACAGTCTTTCCTCTAATATTAATAGTCTTTCCTCTAATGTTAACAGTCTTTCCTCTAATGTTAACAGTCTTCCCTCTAATGTTAACAGTCTTTCCTCAGTCTTTCCTCTAATGTTAACAGGCTTTAATCTCATGTTAACAGTCTTTCCTCTAATGTTAACAGTCTTACCTCTAATGTTAACAGTCTTTCCTCTAATGTTAACAGTCTTTAATCTCATGTTAACAGTCTTCCCTCTAATGTTAACAGTCTTCCCTCTAATGTTAACAGTCTTTCCTCTAATGTTAACAGTCTTTAC
This sequence comes from Salmo salar, assembly GCF_965601325.2. NCBI lineage: Eukaryota > Metazoa > Chordata > Actinopteri > Salmoniformes > Salmonidae > Salmo > Salmo salar. The sequence continues at coordinate 10,680,531 of NC_138309.1, forward strand.
TCTAATATTAACAGTATTTCTTCTAATGTTAACAGTCTTTCCTCTAATGTTAACAGTCTTCCCTCTAATGTTAACAGTCTTTCCTCTAATGTTAACAGTCTTCCCTCTAATGTTAACAGTCTTTCCTCTAATGTTAACAGTATTTCCTCTAATGTTAACAGTCGTCCCTCTAATGTTAACAGTATTTCCTCTAATGTTAACAGTCTTCCCTCTAATGTTAACAGTCTTTCCTCTAATGTTAACAGTCTTTCCTCTAATATTAACAGTCTTTCCTCTAATGTTAACAGTCTTTCCTCTAGTGTTAACAGTCTTCCCTCTAATGTTAACAGTCTTCCCTCTAATGTTAACAGCCTTTTCTCTAATGTTAACAGTATTTCCTCTAATGTTAACAGTATTTCCTCTAATGTTAACAGTCTTTCCTCTAATATTAACAGTATTTCCTCTAATGTTAACAGTCGTCCCTCTAATGTTAACAGTCGTCCCTCTAATATTAACAGTATTTCATCTAATGTTAACAGTCTTCCCTCTAATGTTAACAGTCTTTCCTCTAATGTTAACAGTCTTTCCTCTAATGTTAACAGTCTTCCCTCTAATGTTAACAGTCTTTCCTCTAATGTTAACAGTCTTTCCTCTAATGTTAACAGTCTTTCCTCTAATATTAACAGTATTTCCTCTAATGTTAACAGTCGTCCCTCTAATGTTAACAGTCGTCCCTCTAATATTAACAGTCGTCCCTCTAATATTAACAGTATTTCCACTAATGTTAACAGTCTTTCCTCTAATGTTAACAGACTTCCCTCTAATATTAACAGTATTTCCTCTAATGTTAACAGTCTTTCCTCTAATGTTAACAGTCTTTCCTCTAATATTAACAGTCTTTCCTCTAATGTTAACAGTCTTTCCTCTAATGTTAACAGTCTTCCCTCTAATGTTAACAGTCTTTCCTCAGTCTTTCCTCTAATGTTAACAGGCTTTAATCTCATGTTAACAGTCTTTCCTCTAATGTTAACAGTCTTACCTCTAATGTTAACAGTCTTTCCTCTAATGTTAACAGTCTTTAATCTCATGTTAACAGTCTTCCCTCTAATGTTAACAGTCTTTCCTCTAATGTTAACAGTCTTTCCTCTAATATTAACAGTATTTCCTCTAATGTTAACAGTCTTTCCTCTAATATTAACAGTCTTCCCTCTAATATTAACAGTCTTCCCTCTAATATTAACAGTCTTCCCTCTAATATTAACAGTCTTCCCTCTAATGTTAACAGTCTTTCCTCTAATGTTAACAGTCTTTCCTCTAATGTTAACAGTCTTTCCTCTAGTGTTAACAGTCTTCCCTCTAATGTTAACAGTCTTCCCTCTAATGTTAACAGCCTTTTCTCTAATGTTAACAGTATTTCCTCTAATGTTAACAGTCTTCCCTCTAATGTTAACAGTCTTCCCTCTAATGTTAACAGTCTTTCCTCTAATGTTAACAGTCTTTCCTCTAATGTTAACAGTCTTCCCTCTAATGTTAACAGTCTTCCCTCTAATGTTAAGTCTTCCCTCTAATGTTAACAGTCTTTCCTCTAATGTTAACAGTATTTCCTCTAATGTTAACAGTCTTCCCTCTAATGTTAACAGTCTTTCCTCTAATGTTAACAGTCTTTCCTCTAATATTAACAGTCTTTCCTCTAATATTAACAGTCTTTCCTCTAGTGTTAACAGTCTTCCCTCTAATGTTAACAGTCTTCCCTCTAATGTTAACAGCCTTTTCTCTAATGTTAACAGTATTTCCTCTAATGTTAACAGTATTTCCTCTAATGTTAACAGTCTTTCCTCTAATATTAACAGTATTTCCTCTAATGTTAACAGTCGTCCCTCTAATGTTAACAGTCGTCCCTCTAATATTAACAGTATTTCATCTAATGTTAACAGTCTTCCCTCTAATGTTAACAGTCTTCCCTCTAATGTTAAGTCTTCCCTCTAATGTTAACAGTCTTTCCTCTAATGTTAACAGTATTTCCTCTAATGTTAACAGTCTTCCCTCTAATGTTAACAGTCTTCCCTCTAATGTTAAGTCTTCCCTCAAATGTTAACAGTCTTTCCTCTAATGTTAACAGTCTTTCCTCTAATATTAACAGTCTTTCCTCTAATATTAACAGTCTTTCCTCTAGTGTTAACAATCTTCCCTCTAATGTTAACAGTCTTCACTCTAATGTTAACAGCCTTTTCTCTAATGTTAACAGTATTTCCTCTAATGTTAACAGTATTTCCTCTAATGTTAACAGTCTTTCCTCTAATATTAACAGTATTTCCTCTAATGTTAACAGTCGTCCCTCTAATGTTAACAGTCGTCCCTCTAATATTAACAGTATTTCATCTAATGTTAACAGTCTTCTCTCTAATGTTAACAGTCGTCCCTCTAATGTTAACAGTCTTTCCTCTAATGTTAACAGTCTTCCCTCTAATGTTAACAGTCTTTCCTCTAATGTTAACAGTCTTTCCTCTAATGTTAACAGTCTTTCCTCTAATATTAACAGTATTTCCTCTAATGTTAACAGTCGTCCCTCTAATGTTAACAGTCGTCCCTCTAATATTAACAGTCGTCCCTCTAATATTAACAGTATTTCCTCTAATGTTAACAGTCTTTCCTCTAATGTTAACAGACTTCCCTCTAATATTAACAGTATTTCCTCTAATGTTAACAGTCTTTCCTCTAATGTTAACAGTCTTTCCTCTAATATTAACAGTCTTTCCTCTAATGTTAACAGTCTTTCCTCTAATGTTAACAGTCTTCCCTCTAATGTTAACAGTCTTTCCTCAGTCTTTCCTCTAATGTTAACAGGCTTTAATCTCATGTTAACAGTCTTTCCTCTAATGTTAACAGTCTTACCTCTAATGTTAACAGTCTTTCCTCTAATGTTAACAGTCTTTAATCTCATGTTAACAGTCTTCCCTCTAATGTTAACAGTCTTTCCTCTAATGTTAACAGTCTTTCCTCTAATATTAACAGTATTTCCTCTAATGTTAACAGTCTTTCCTCTAATATTAACAGTCTTCCCTCTAATATTAACAGTCTTCCCTCTAATATTAACAGTCTTCCCTCTAATATTAACAGTCTTCCCTCTAATGTTAACAGTCTTTCCTCTAATGTTAACAGTCTTTCCTCTAATGTTAACAGTCTTTCCTCTAGTGTTAACAGTCTTCCCTCTAATGTTAACAGTCTTCCCTCTAATGTTAACAGCCTTTTCTCTAATGTTAACAGTATTTCCTCTAATGTTAACAGTCTTCCCTCTAATGTTAAGTCTTCCCTCTAATGTTAACAGTCTTTCCTCTAATGTTAACAGTATTTCCTCTAATGTTAACAGTCTTCCCTCTAATGTTAACAGTCTTCCCTCTAATGTTAAGTCTTCCCTCTAATGTTAACAGTCTTTCCTCTAATGTTAACAGTATTTCCTCTAATGTTAACAGTCTTCCCTCTAATGTTAACAGTCTTTCCTCTAATGTTAACAGTCTTTCCTCTAATATTAACAGTCTTTCCTCTAATATTAACAGTCTTTCCTCTAGTGTTAACAGTCTTCCCTCTAATGTTAACAGTCTTCCCTCTAATGTTAACAGCCTTTTCTCTAATGTTAACAGTATTTCCTCTAATGTTAACAGTATTTCCTCTAATGTTAACAGTCTTTCCTCTAATATTAACAGTATTTCCTCTAATGTTAACAGTCGTCCCTCTAATGTTAACAGTCGTCCCTCTAATATTAACAGTATTTCATCTAATGTTAACAGTCTTCCCTCTAATGTTAACAGTCGTCCCTCTAATGTTAACAGTCTTTCCTCTAATGTTAACAGTCTTTCCTCTAATGTTAACAGTCTTCCCTCTAATGTTAACAGTCTTTCCTCTAATGTTAACAGTCTTTCCTCTAATGTTAACAGTCTTTCCTCTAATATTAACAGTATTTCCTCTAATGTTAACAGTCGTCCCTCTAATGTTAACAGTCGTCCCTCTAATATTAACAGTCGTCCCTCTAATATTAACAGTATTTCCTCTAATGTTAACAGTCTTTCCTCTAATGTTAACAGTCTTCCCTCTAATATTAACAGTATTTCCTCTAATGTTAACAGTCTTTCCTCTAATGTTAACAGTCTTTCCTCTAGTGTTAACAGTCTTCCCTCTAATGTTAACAGTCTTCCCTCTAATGTTAACAGCCTTTTCTCTAATGTTAACAGTATTTCCTCTAATGTTAACAGTCTTCCCTCTAATGTTAACAGTCTTCCCTCTAATGTTAACAGTCTTTCCTCTAATGTTAACAGTCTTCCCTCTAATGTTAACAGTCGTCCCTCTAATGTTAACAGTCTTTCCTCTAATGTTAACAGTCTTTCCTCTAATGTTAACAGTCTTCCCTCTAATGTTAACAGTCTTTCCTCTAATGTTAACAGTCTTTCCTCTAATGTTAACAGTCGTCCCTCTAATGTTAACAGTCGTCCCTCTAATATTAACAGTATTTCCTCTAATGTTAACAGTCTTTCCTCTAATGTTAACAGTCTTCCCTCTAATATTAACAGTATTTCCTCTAATGTTAACAGTCTTTCCTCTAATGTTAACAGTCTTTCCTCTAATGTTAACAGTCTTCCCTCTAATGTTAACAGTCTTTCCTCAGTCTTTCCTCTAATGTTAACAGGCTTTAATCTCATGTTAACAGTCTTTCCTCTAATGTTAACAGTCTTACCTCTAATGTTAACAGTCTTTAATCTCATGTTAACAGTCTTTCCTCTAATGTTAACAGTCTTTCCTCTAATGTTAACAGCCTTCCCTCTAATGTTAACAGTCTTTCCTCTAATGTTAACAGTCTTTCCTCTAATAGTTAACAGTCTTTCCTCTAATATTAACAGTCTTCCCTCTAATATTAACAGTCTTCCCTCTAATATTAACAGTCTTCCCTCTAATATTAACAGTCTTTCCTCTAATGTTAACAGTCTTTCCTCTAATGTTAACAGTCTTTCCTCTAGTGTTAACAGTCTTCCCTCTAATGTTAACAGTCTTCCCTCTAATGTTAACAGCCTTTTCTCTAATGTTAACAGTATTTCCTCTAATGTTAATAGTCTTCCCTCTAATGTTAAGTCTTCCCTCTAATGTTAACAGTCTATCCTCTAATGTTAACAGTATTTCCTCTAATGTTAACAGTCTTCCCTCTAATGTTAACAGTCTTCCCTCTAATGTTAAGTCTTCCCTCTAATGTTAACAGTCTTTCCTCTAATGTTAACAGTCTTTCCTCTAATGTTAACAGTATTTCCTCTAATGTTAACAGTCTTCCCTCTAATGTTAACAGTCTTTCCTCTAATGTTAACAGTCTTTCCTCTAATATTAACAGTCTTTCCTCTAATATTAACAGTCTTTCCTCTAGTGTTAACAGTCTTCCCTCTAATGTTAACAGTCTTCCCTCTAATGTTAACAGCCTTTTCTCTAATGTTAACAGTATTTCCTCTAATGTTAACAGTATTTCCTCTAATGTTAACAGTCTTTCCTCTAATATTAACAGTATTTCCTCTAATGTTAACAGTCGTCCCTCTAATGTTAACAGTCGTCCCTCTAATATTAACAGTATTTCATCTAATGTTAACAGTCTTCCCTCTAATGTTAACAGTCGTCCCTCTAATGTTAACAGTCTTTCCTCTAATGTTAACAGTCTTTCCTCTAATGTTAACAGTCTTCCCTCTAATGTTAACAGTCTTTCCTCTAATGTTAACAGTCTTTCCTCTAATGTTAACAGTCTTTCCTCTAATATTAACAGTATTTCCTCTAATGTTAACAGTCGTCCCTCTAATGTTAACAGTCGTCCCTCTAATATTAACAGTCGTCCCTCTAATATTAACAGTATTTCCTCTAATGTTAACAGTCTTTCCTCTAATGTTAACAGTCTTCCCTCTAATATTAACAGTATTTCCTCTAATGTTAACAGTCTTTCCTCTAATGTTAACAGTCTTTCCTCTAATGTTAACAGTCTTCCCTCTAATGTTAACAGTCTTCCCTCTAATGTTAACAGTCTTTCCTCAGTCTTTCCTCTAATGTTAACAGGCTTTAATCTCATGTTAACAGTCTTTCCTCTAATGTTAACAGTCTTACCTCTAATGTTAACAGTCTTCCCTCTAATGTTAACAGTCTTTCCTCAGTCTTTCCTCTAATGTTAACAGGCTTTAATCTCATGTTAACAGTCTTTCCTCTAATGTTAACAGCTCTTCACCTCTAATGTTAACAGTCTTTCCTCTAATGTTAACAGTCTTTCAATCTCATGTTAACAGTCTTCCCTCTAATGTTAACAGTCTTCCCTCTAATGTTAACAGTCTTTCCTCTAATGTTAACAGTCTTTCCTCTAATATTAACAGTCTTTCCTCTAATATTAACAGTCTTTCCTCTAGTGTTAACAGTCTTCCCTCTAATGTTAACAGTCTTCCCTCTAATGTTAACAGCCTTTTCTCTAATGTTAACAGTATTTCCTCTAATGTTAACAGTATTTCCTCTAATGTTAACAGTCTTTCCTCTAATATTAACAGTATTTCCTCTAATGTTAACAGTCGTCCCTCTAATGTTAACAGTCGTCCCTCTAATATTAACAGTATTTCATCTAATGTTAACAGTCTTCCCTCTAATGTTAACAGTCTGTCCCTCTAATGTTAACAGTCTTTCCTCTAATGTTAACAGTCTTTCCTCTAATGTTAACAGTCTTCCCTCTAATGTTAACAGTCTTTCCTCTAATATTAACAGTATTTCCTCTAATGTTAACAGTCGTCCCTCTAATGTTAACAGTCGTCCCTCTAATACTAACAGTCGTCCCTCTAATATTAACAGTATTTCCTCTAATGTTAACAGTCTTTCCTCTAATGTTAACAGTCTTCCCTCTAATATTAACAGTATTTCCTCTAATGTTAACAGTCTTTCCTCTAATGTTAACAGTCTTTCCTCTAATGTTAACAGTCTTCCCTCTAATGTTAACAGTCTTTCCTCTAATGTTAACAGTCTTTAATCTCATGTTAACAGTCTTTCCTCTAATGTTAACAGCCTTCCCTCTAATGTTAACAGTCTTCCATCTAATGTTAACAGTCTTTCCTCTGTTAACAGTCGTCCCTCTAATGTTAACAGTCTTTCCTCTAATATTAACAGTCTTTCCTCTAATATTAACAGTCTTCCCTCTAATATTAACAGTCTTCCCTCTAATGTTAACAGTCTTCCCTCTAATGTTAACAGTCTTTCCTCTAATGTTAACAGTCTTTCCTCTAATGTTAACAGTCTTTCCTCTAGTGTTAACAGTCTTCCCTCTAATGTTAACAGTCTTCCCTCTAATGTTAACAGCCTTTTCTCTAATGTTAACAGTATTTCCTCTAATGTTAACAGTCTTCCCTCTAATGTTAACAGTCTTCCCTCTAATGTTAAGTCTTCCCTCTAATGTTAACAGTCTTCCCTCTAATGTTAACAACCTTTTCTCTAATGTTAACAGTATTTCCTCTAATGTTAACAGTATTTCCTCTAATGTTAACAGTCTTTCCTCTAATATTAACAGTATTTCCTCTAATGTTAACAGTCATCCCTCTAATGTTAACAGTTATCCCTCTAATATTAACAGTATTTCATCTAATGTTAACAGTCTTCTCTCTAATGTTAACAGTCGTCCCTCTAATGTTAACAGTCTTTCCTCTAATGTTAACAGTCTTTCCTCTAATGTTAACAGTCTTCCCTCTAATGTTAACAGTCTTTCCTCTAATGTTAACAGTCTTTCCTCTAATGTTAACAGTCGTCCCTCTAATGTTAACAGTCGTCCCTCTAATATTAACAGTCGTCCCTCTAATATTAACAGTATTTCCTCTAATGTTAACAGTCTTTCCTCTAATGTTAACAGTCTTCCCTCTAATATTAACAGTATTTCCTCTAATGTTAACAGTCTTTCCTCTAATGTTAACAGTCTTTCCTCTAATATTAACAGTCTTTCCTCTAATGTTAACAGTCTTTCCTCTAATGTTAACAGTCTTCCCTCTAATGTTAACAGTCTTCCCTCTAATGTTAACAGCCTTTTCTCTAATGTTAACAGTATTTCCTCTAATGTTAACAGTATTTCCTCTAATGTTAACAGTCTTTCCTCTAATGTTAACAGTCTTTCCTCTAATGTTAACAGTCTTCCCTCTAATGTTAACAGTCGTCCCTCTAATGTTAACAGTCTTTCCTCTAATGTTAACAGTCTTTCCTCTAGTGTTAACAGTCTTCCCTCTAATGTTAACAGTCTTCCCTCTAATGTTAACAGCCTTTTCTCTAATGTTAACAGTATTTCCTCTAATGTTAACAGTCTTCCCTCTAATGTTAACAGTCTTCCCTCTAATGTTAAGTCTTCCCTCTAATGTTAACAGTCTTTCCTCTAATGTTAACAGTATTTCCTCTAATGTTAACAGTCTTCCCTCTAATGTTAACAGTCTTCCCTCTAATGTTAAGTCTTCCCTCAAATGTTAACAGTCTTTCCTCTAATATTAACAGTCTTTCCTCTAATATTAACAGTCTTTCCTCTAGTGTTAACAATCTTCCCTCTAATGTTAACAGTCTTCACTCTAATGTTAACAGCCTTTTCTCTAATGTTAACAGTATTTCCTCTAATGTTAACAGTATTTCCTCTAATGTTAACAGTCTTTCCTCTAATATTAACAGTATTTCCTCTAATGTTAACAGTCGTCCCTCTAATGTTAACAGTCGTCCCTCTAATATTAACAGTATTTCATCTAATGTTAACAGTCTTCTCTCTAATGTTAACAGTCGTCCCTCTAATGTTAACAGTCTTTCCTCTAATGTTAACAGTCTTTCCTCTAATGTTAACAGTCTTCCCTCTAATGTTAACAGTCTTTCCTCTAATGTTAACAGTCTTTCCTCTAATGTTAACAGTCTTTCCTCTAATATTAACAGTATTTCCTCTAATGTTAACAGTCGTCCCTCTAATGTTAACAGTCGTCCCTCTAATATTAACAGTCGTCCCTCTAATATTAACAGTATTTCCACTAATGTTAACAGTCTTTCCTCTAATGTTAACAGACTTCCCTCTAATATTAACAGTATTTCCTCTAATGTTAACAGTCTTTCCTCTAATGTTAACAGTCTTTCCTCTAATATTAACAGTCTTTCCTCTAATGTTAACAGTCTTTCCTCTAATGTTAACAGTCTTCCCTCTAATGTTAACAGTCTTTCCTCAGTCTTTCCTCTAATGTTAACAGGCTTTAATCTCATGTTAACAGTCTTTCCTCTAATGTTAACAGTCTTACCTCTAATGTTAACAGTCTTTCCTCTAATGTTAACAGTCTTTAATCTCATGTTAACAGTCTTCCCTCTAATGTTAACAGTCTTTCCTCTAATGTTAACAGTCTTTCCTCTAATGTTAACAGTCTTTCCTCTAATGTTAACAGTCTTTCCTCTAATATTAACAGTCTTCCCTCTAATATTAACAGTCTTCCCTCTAATATTAACAGTCTTCCCTCTAATATTAACAGTCTTCCCTCTAATGTTAACAGTCTTTCCTCTAATGTTAACAGTCTTTCCTCTAATGTTAACAGTCTTTCCTCTAGTGTTAACAGTCTTCCCTCTAATGTTAACAGTCTTCCCTCTAATGTTAACAGCCTTTTCTCTAATGTTAACAGTATTTCCTCTAATGTTAACAGTCTTCCCTCTAATGTTAAGTCTTCCCTCTAATGTTAACAGTCTTTCCTCTAATGTTAACAGTATTTCCTCTAATGTTAACAGTCTTCCCTCTAATGTTAACAGTCTTCCCTCTAATGTTAAGTCTTCCCTCTAATGTTAACAGTCTTTCCTCTAATGTTAACAGTATTTCCTCTAATGTTAACAGTCTTCCCTCTAATGTTAACAGTCTTTCCAATAATGTTAACAGTCTTTCCTCTAATATTAACAGTCTTTCCTCTAATATTAACAGTCTTTCCTCTAGTGTTAACAGTCTTCCCTCTAATGTTAACAGTCTTCCCTCTAATGTTAACAGCCTTTTCTCTAATGTTAACAGTATTTCCTCTAATGTTAACAGTATTTCCTCTAATGTTAACAGTCTTTCCTCTAATATTAACAGTATTTCCTCTAATGTTAACAGTCATCCCTCTAATGTTAACAGTCGTCCCTCTAATATTAACAGTATTTCCTCTAATGTTAACAGTATTTCCTCTAATGTTAACAGTCTTTCCTCTAATATTAACAGTATTTCCTCTAATGTTAACAGTCTTCCCTCTAATGTTAACAGTCGTCCCTCTAATGTTAACAGTCTTTCCTCTAATGTTAACAGTCTTTCCTCTAATGTTAACAGTCTTCCCTCTAATGTTAACAGTCTTTCCTCTAATGTTAACAGTCTTTCCTCTAATGTTAACAGTCTTTCATCTAATATTAACAGTATTTCCTCTAATGTTAACAGTCGTCCCTCTAATGTTAACAGTCGTCCCTCTAATATTAACAGTCGTCCCTCTAATATTAACAGTATTTCCTCTAATGTTAACAGTCTTTCCTCTAATGTTAACAGTCTTCCCTCTAATATTAACAGTATTTCCTCTAATGTTAACAGTCTTTCCTCTAATATTAACAGTCTTTCCTCTAATGTTAACAGTCTTCCCTCTAATGTTAACAGTCTTTCCTCAGTCTTTCCTCTAATGTTAACAGGCTTTAATCTAATGTTAACAGTCTTTCCTCTAATGTTAACAGTCTTCCCTCTAATGTTAACAGCCTTCCCTCTAATGTTAACAGTCTTCCATCTAATGTTAACAGTCTTTCCTCTGTTAACAGTCGTCCCTCTAATGTTAACAGTCTTTCCTCTAATATTAACAGTCTTTCCTCTAATATTAACTGTCTTCCCTCTAATATTAACAGTCTTCCCTCTAATATTAACAGTCTTCCCTCTAATATTAACAGTCTTCCCTCTAATGTTAACAGTCTTTCCTCTAATGTTAACAGTCTTTCCTCTAATGTTAACAGTCTTTCCTCTAGTGTTAACAGTCTTCCCTCTAATGTTAACAGTCTTCCCTCTAATGTTAACAGCCTTTTCTCTAATGTTAACAGTATTTCCTCTAATGTTAAGTCTTCCCTCTAATGTTAAGTCTTCCCTCTAATGTTAACAGTCTTTCCTCTAATGTTAACAGTATTTCCTCTAATGTTAACAGTCTTCCCTCTAATGTTAACAGTCTTCCCTCTAATGTTAAGTCTTCCCTCTAATGTTAACAGTCTTTCCTCTAATGTTAACAGTATTTCCTCTAATGTTAACAGTATTTCCTCTAATGTTAACAGTCTTCCCTCTAATGTTAACAGTCTTTGCTCTAATGTTAACAGTCTTTCCTCTAATATTAACAGTCTTTCCTCTAATATTAACAGTCTTTCCTCTAGTGTTAACAGTCTTCCCTCTAATGTTAACAGTCTTCCCTCTAATGTTAACAGCCTTTTCTCTAATGTTAACAGTATTTCCTCTAATGTTAACAGTATTTCCTCTAATGTTAACAGTCTTTCCTCTAATATTAACAGTATTTCCTCTAATGTTAACAGTCGTCCCTCTAATGTTAACAGTCGTCCCTCTAATATTAACAGTATTTCATCTAATGTTAACAGTCTTCTCTCTAATGTTAACAGTCGTCCCTCTAATGTTAACAGTCTTTCCTCTAATGTTAACAGTCTTTCCTCTAATGTTAACAGTCTTCCCTCTAATGTTAACAGTCTTTCCTCTAATGTTAACAGTCTTTCCTCTAATGTTAACAGTCTTTCCTCTAATATTAACAGTATTTCCTCTAATGTTAACAGTCGTCCCTCTAATGTTAACAGTCGTCCCTCTAATATTAACAGTCGTCCCTCTAATATTAACAGTATTTCCTCTAATGTTAACAGTCTTTCCTCTAATGTTAACAGTCTTCCCTCTAATGTTAACAGTCTTCCCTCTAATATTAACAGTATTTCCTCTAATGTTAACAGTCTTTCCTCTAATGTTAACAGTCTTCCCTCTAATGTTAACAGTCTTCCCTCTAATGTTAACAGTCTTTCCTCAGTCTTTCCTCTAATGTTAACAGGCTTTAATCTCATGTTAACAGTCTTTCCTCTAATGTTAACAGTCTTACCTCTAATGTTAACAGTCTTTCCTCTAATGTTAACAGTCTTTCCTCAGTCTTTCCTCTAATGTTAACAGGCTTTAATCTCATGTTAACAGTCTTTCCTCTAATGTTAACAGTCTTCCCTCTAATGTTAACAGTCTTCCCTCTAATGTTAACAGTCTTTCCTCTAATGTTAACAGTCTTTCCTCAGTCTTTCCTCTAATGTTAACAGGCTTTAATCTCATGTTAACAGTCTTCCCTCTAATGTTAACAGTCTTCCCTCTAATGTTAACAGTCTTCCCTCTAATGTTAACAGTCTTCCCCCTAATGTTAACAGTCGTCCCTCTAATGTTAACAGTCTTTCCTCTAATGTTAACAGTCTTTCCTCTAATGTTAACAGTCTTCCCTCTAATGTTAACAGTCTTTCCTCTAATGTTAACAGTCTTTCCTCTAATGTTAACAGTCTTTCCTCTAATATTAACAGTATTTCCTCTAATGTTAACAGTCTTCCCTCTAATGTTAACAGTCTTCCCTCTAATGTTAACAGTCTTTCCTCTAATGTTAACAGCCTTCCCTCTAATGTTAACAGTCTTCCCTCTAATGTTAACAGTCTTCCCTCTAATGTTAACAGTCTTCCCTCTAATGTTAACAGTCTTCCCTCTAATGTTAACAGTCTTTCCTCTAATGTTAACAGTCTTTCCTCTAATGTTAACAGTCTTCCCTCTAATGTTAACAGTCTTCCCTCTAATGTTAACAGTCTTCGCTCTAATGTTAACAGTATTTCCTCTAATGTTAACAGCCTTCCCTCTAATGTTAACAGTCTTCCCTCTAATGTTAACAGCCTTCCCTCTAATGTTAACAGTATTTCCTCTAATGTTAACAGTCTTCCCTCTAATGTTAACAGTCTTCCCTCTAATGTTAACAGCCTTCCCTCTAATGTTAACAGTCTTCCCTCTAATGTTAACAGTCTTCCCTCTAATGTTAACAGTCTTCCCTCTAATGTTAACAGTCTTCCCTCTAATGTTAACAGTCTTCCCTCTAATGTTAACAGTATTTCCTCTAATGTTAACAGTCTTTCCTCTAATGTTAACAGTCTTTCCTCTAATGTTAACAGTCTTCCCTCTAATGTTAACAGTCTTCCCTCTAATGTTAAGTCTTCCCTCTAATGTTAACAGTCTTTCCTCTAATGTTAACAGTATTTCCTCTAATGTTAACAGTCTTCCCTCTAATGTTAAGTCTTTCCTCAGTCTTTCCTCTAATGTTAACAGGCTTTAATCTCATGTTAACAGTCTTTCCTCTAATGTTAACAGTCTTACCTCTAATGTTAACAGTCTTTCCTCTAATGTTAACAGTCTTTAATCTCATGTTAACAGTCTTCCCTCTAATGTTAACAGTCTTTCCTCTAATGTTAACAGTCTTTCCTCTAATGTTAACAGTCTTTCCTCTAATGTTAACAGTCTTTCCTCTAATGTTAACAGTCTTTCCTCTAATATTAACAGTCTTCCCTCTAATATTAACAGTCTTCCCTCTAATATTAACAGTCTTCCCTCTAATATTAACAGTCTTCCCTCTAATGTTAACAGTCTTTCCTCTAATGTTAACAGTCTTTCCTCTAATGTTAACAGTCTTTCCTCTAATGTTAACAGTCTTCCCTCTAATGTTAACAGTCTTCCCTCTAATGTTAACAGTATTTCCTCTAATGTTAACAGTATTTCCTCTAATGTTAACAGTCTTCCCTCTAATGTTAACAGCCTTCCCTCTAATGTTAACAGTCTTCCCTCTAATGTTAACAGTCTTCCCTCTAATGTTAACAGTATTTCCTCTAATGTTAACAGTATTTCCTCTAATGTTAACAGTCTTCCCTCTAATGTTAACAGCCTTCCCTCTAATGTTAACAGTCTTCCCTCTAATGTTAACAGTCTTCCCTCTAATGTTAACAGTATTTCCTCTAATGTTAACAGTATTTCCTCTAATGTTAACAGTCTTCCCTCTAATGTTAACAGTCTTGCCTCTCAGATCTCTTCATCTGTATGGATCATGTGAACATGCTCTGTTTCTGTTTCTGCAGTAAGACTATGATCCTGAATTAACCTACACACACCTCAATACTAATCATAGTCCACACACAGGGACATTGTCAGTAAATTCAAATCGCCTGTGTGTGTGTGTGTGTGTGTGTGTGTGTGTGTGTGTGTGTGTGTGTGTGTGTGTGTGTGTGTGTGTGTGTGAGTGAGAAACACTGTTGCATGCAAAGTAGCATTGGGCCATACATGTTTAACGTTCTGTATTATTAAGGCATGCTCTGGTGACTGCTAATTGTGTGGATGATACGATATAAAAATCTTAGCTAGGCAGAGAGAGAATAAAATACACACGTAGAAAAGGAATTATACTGGCCCTGTGAGCCAGAAAACACTCCAAAACAGCCACTTAGCCAATCATAGTGTGGGCAGAGTGATGATTACAGCAGTGGATAGATGAGCCAATGTCCTTAAATCACTGTCCTTTGTCTGCTGATTAGTGTGTGTGTGTGTGTGTGTGTGTGTGTGTGTGTGTGTGTGTGTGTGTGTGTGTGTGTGTGTGTCTGGTGATTTAGGCGGTGAGATGCAATCACGTCTATGGGTCTCGAGATAATAACAAACAAGGGAGGTGACTTATAATGTGCTGCTCTAATAGGCGCGTATGTGTGTGTGTGTGTCTCACCCTGCATCATCACTTTAATCCACTAATGAAGATGTCACAGAGCGTGTGTGTGCGTGTGCCTGTGTGTGTGCGTGTGTGTCGCCCCCTCGCCACAACACATCACACTGACAAAGAATCCTTCTGAGGTGTGAATTAAATTGTGATAAGGTCAGGGTGGACACTAGCGTGTGTGTGATTGCGTGCGCAACACGATCTCATAGTTTCCCTTCGAAATTCAACATATTATCAATGAACGTCTATTTTTGGCAGATTAATTCCACGTGGTTACAGGGTTAATTCTGGGTGGTTACAGGGTTAAAACAGAAAGAACTCAAAGGGTTAAGTTTAGGTATTAATTCCAAGTGGTTAAGGTTAGGGCTATGGTTTAGGGAAGGTTTAAAACAAAATAATTAAAAACAACAAGCTGTTTCCATGAACTTTCGTCAAGTATTGTCAAGGCTTGGTAAAGTATTGTGAACTGTGGTGGCACGGTGGTCTAAGCAACATGCTCCGGCTCTGACCATCACGAGTTCGTGCCCAGTGCTGGGAAATCGTTTTTCTTTTTGTGGGCTCCGAGGATGGCAAATATCGACATTCTCAGGATTTTTCAAATATTCGAAATCGCAGTCTATTTCTAGTGATCAGGCAAGCGTGTATGCCTTCCCACTGGGCACATCATGTCATTTCAAAAGTAATAATGTTGGTAATATTTGATTGAGACGTTGATCAATGTGATTTCAACTTTTATTCACCCACTCAAAAAGACAGTTAGAAGTTTGTGAAATTCTTAATATGTTATCACTATACTTTCAAGCATCTAAAAGCACAACCAAATTCTAATAGGAATACAATGTCAGATATGTTTTATTTTACAACAACTTAATGTCTTATCCAAGGGTGTTGGCATGGGTGGCCACCCAATCAGATTGAACAAAAACATAAATGAAAAAAACAGCAACAATTATGCTCTTTACTTGGCAGTGTTCCAAATGGGACATTAATTGTCTTTATACCTAAACATGCAAACACCATCAGATAAAATTCATATCAAGTGCACTGGGTTAGTCAGAGTTGATGAAATATAACAGAACAGATGAACTGGAATGTATTTCACTCTCACAGAATGGGTTACCAAAAATAACTAACTGAAAGCAACACCCCCAATAAGACACAAATATGACTGCATTGAGGCATACAGTATGTCACTGTGCTTCTATCGTTATATGCACCATGCCACTGCCTGTTTAATTTGTTCATTTAGCAAACAAGACATAATCCAGTGCCTTTGTCACAATTAACACACCTATATTTGAGCTTAAATTCGCTTTAAAAATGGTACAATTTCTCTGTCTCATGGCAAAATGTGTAGAACAGGTACAAAGTGCAAGTGATCAGTGCTGTTCAAGATTCTGCACAGAGTATTACAGCAATTGTGAAGATCTCCACAGACCTGCGACCTTTGCATGCTATGTTGAACATGCACACTTTCTAGGAACATACAAGAATACATTTATAGTTACAGAAATGTACAGTGTATTCGGAAAGTATTCATACCCCTTGACTTTTCCCACATTTTGTTTATGTTACAGCCTTATTCTAAAATGTATTTAATAAAAAAATGTCTGCATCAATCTACACACATTAACCCTTAATGACAAAGTAAAAACAGGTTTTTAGTATTCAGACCCTTTGCTATGAGACTCGAAATTGAGCTCAGGTGCATCCTGTTTCCACTGGTCATCCTTGAGCTGTTTCTACAACTTGATTGGAGAACACCTGTGGTAAATTCAATTGATTGGACATGATTTGGAAATGCACACGCCAGTCTATATAAGGTCCCACAGTTAACCTGTTGGGGCTAGGGGGCAGTATTTTCACGGCTGGATAAAAAAACGTACCCGATTTAATCTGGTTACTAATCCTACCCAGTAACTAGAATATGCATATACTTATTATATATGGATAGAAAATACCCTAAAGTTTCTAAAACTGTTTGAATGGTGTCTGTGAGTATAACAGAACTCATTTGGCAGGCAAAACCCTGAGACATTTTCTGACAGGAAGTGGATACCTGATGTGTTGAATTACCTTTAAGCCTATGCCATTGAAACACACAGGGGTTGATTAATGTTTTGGCACTTCCTATTGCTTCCACTAGATGTCACCAGCCTTTACAAAGTGTTTTGAGTCTTTTACTGTGAGATCTGACCGAACAAGAGCCTTGGAACGGTGATGGCCGATTAGACTCTGGCGCGCGAGTTCATGTTTGGTACCCTCGTTCCAATACGTTATAAAAGAGAATGCATTCGTCCACCTTGAATATTATTCATGTTCTGGTTAAAAAAGGCACTAATGATTTATGCTATACAACGTTTGACATGTTTGAACGAACGTAAATATTTTTTTTCCCCTTGTTCATGACGAGAAGTCCGGCTGGCTTAGATCATGTGCTAACAACACGGAGCTTTTTGGACATAAA
Source organism: Salmo salar (assembly GCF_965601325.2). Lineage (NCBI taxonomy): Eukaryota > Metazoa > Chordata > Actinopteri > Salmoniformes > Salmonidae > Salmo > Salmo salar. The sequence continues at coordinate 10,697,754 of NC_138309.1, forward strand.
TGATGAGCTTTTTTGAACAAAACTACATTCGTTATGGACCTGGGATTCCTGGAAGTGACATCTGATGAAGATAATCAAAGGTAATGGATTATTTACATAGTATTTTCGATTTTAGATCTCTCCAACATGGCCGTTTGTCTGTATAGCAAAGCGTATTTTTCTGGGCGCAGTGCTCAGATTATTGCAAAGTGTGATTTCCCAGTAAGGTTATTTTTAAATCTGGCAAGTTGATTGCGTTCAAGAGATGTAAATCTATAATTCTTTAAATGACAATATAATATTTTACCAATGTTTTCTAATTTTAATTATTTAATTTGTGGTGCTGACTTGACTGCCGGTTATTGGAGGGAAACGATTTCCTGAACATCAACGCCATAGTAAACCGCTGTTTTTGGATATAAATATGAACTTGATAGAACTAAAAATGCATTTATTGTCTAACATAATGTCCTAGGAGTGTCATCTGATGGAGATTGTTAAAGGTTGGTGCATCATTTTAGCTGGTTTTATGGTTTTGGTGACGCCTGTCTTTGAATTGACAAAACATTACACACAGCTATTGTCAATGTACTCTCCTAACATAATCTAACTTTATGCTTTCGCCGTAAAACCTTTTTGAAATCGGACAACGTGGTTAGATTAAGGAGATGTTTATCTTTCAAAGGGTGTAAGATAGTTGTATGTTTGAAAAATTTGAATTTTGACATTTATTTGGTTTCAAATTTGCCGCTCTTGAAATGCACCTGCTGTTGATAGGGTGCACCACGGGTGGCACGCTAGTGTCCCACATAGCCCCAAGAAGTTAACAGTGCATGTAAGAGCAAAAACCAAGCCAAGAGGTAGAAGGAAGGATTGTGTCAAGGCATAGATCTGGGGAAGGGTACCAACACATTTCTGCAGCATTGAAGATTCCCTAGAACACAGTGGCCTCCATCATTCTTAAATGGAAGAAGTTTGGAACCACCAAGGCTCTTCCTAGAGCTGGCAGCCAAACTGGGCAATCGGGGGAGAAGGGCCTTGATCAGCGAGGTGACCAAGAACCCGATGGTCACTCTGACAGAGCTCCAGAGTTCCTCTGTGGAGATGGGAGAAACTTCCAGAAGGACAACGATCAGGCCTTTACCGTAGAGTGGCCAGACGGAAACCCCTCCTCAGTAAAAGGCACATGACAGCCTGCTTGTAGTTTGCCAAAAGGCACCTAAAGACTCTCAAACCATGAAAAACAAGATTCTGTGGTCTGATGAAACCAAGATTGAACTCTTTGGCCTGAATGCCAAGTGTCATGTCTGGAAGAAACCTGGCACCATCCCTACGGTCAAGCATGGTGGTGGCATCATCATGCTGTGGAAATGTTTTTCAGCAGCAGGGACTGGGAGACTAGTCAGGATCAAGGGAAAGATGAACGGAGCAAAGTACAGAGAGATCCTTGATGAAAACCAGCTCCAAAGCCCTGATGACCTCAAAATGGGCTGAAAGTTCACCTTCCAACAGGACAACAACTCTAAGCACACAGCCAAGACAACGCAGCCTTGGGACAAGTCTCTGAATGTCCTTGGGTGGCCCAGCCAAAGCCCGGACTTCAACCCGATCTAACATCTACGAAGAGACCTGAAATTAGCTGTGCATCGACACTCCCCATCCAACCTGACAGAGCTTGAGAGGATTTGCGGAGAAGAATGGGAGAAACTCCCCAAATACCTGTGTGCCAAGCATGTAGCGTCATACCCAACAAGACTGGAGACTGTAATCACTGCCAATGGTGCTTCAACAAAGTACTGAGTAAAGGGTCTGAATACTTATGTAAATGAAATATTTGCAAACATTTCTAAAAACATGTTTTTGCTTAGTCATTATGGGGTCTTGTGTGTTTTTTTTATTTAATCAATTTTAGAATAAGGCTGTAATGTAACAAAATGTGGGGTCTGAATATTTTCTGAATGTCCTGTATAGTTACAAAATGTGGTCATGGATGTATTACTAATTCTAAGGTTGAAAAAATACTGTTACAAAGCTTTAACTTTAGGCAATTAACTTTATTACAAAAAAATATATTTAATTGACAATAAAGCGCAACCAAATATCAACATTTGAAGGAGATTTGTCTGGCTTTAATTCCAGTTTGTCTACAAATTACTAATTGATATTTTGGATTCATATCCCCATCTCAACGAAAAATGTTAGTTACGAACAGCACTAAATCTAATTAAAACTTTAAATACATTTGGGTTTGATTTAGTCATATTGTTTAACTGTGATTTTTGGATGAGATGTTAATCCAATGCATCTTGGATTAACTTGAAGATTACATAAGAAATCAACCATAGCTTGAAACCCTAGGCCTATATGTATTGTCTATTTTTAGTTGAACCCTGGATTGAATTGAAACAATAGCTGTTGATGACTTTGCTAATTATATACAGCTGAAGTCGGAAGTTTACCTACACCTTAGCCAAATACATGTAAACTCTGTTTTTCACAATTCCTGACATTTAATCCTAGTAAAAATTCCCTGTCTTTGGTCAGTTAGGATCACCACTTATTTTAAGAATGTGAAATTTCAGAATAATAGTAGAGAGAATTATTTATTTCAGCTTTTATTTCTTTCATCACATTCCCAGTGGCTCAGAAGTTTACATACACTCAATTTGTATTTGGTAGTAGAGGTCGACCGATTATGATTTTTTTTTCAACGCCGATACCGATTATTGGATGACCAGAAACCTCGATACCGATTAATCGGCCGATCTTTATTTATTTATTTCTAATAATGACAATTACAACAATACTGAATGAACACTTATTTTAACTTAATATAATACATCAATAAAATCAATTTAGCCTCAAATAAATAATGAAACATGTTCAATTTGGTTTAAATAATGCAAAAACGAAGTGTTGGAGAAGAAAGTAAAAGTGCATTATGTGCCATGTAAGAAAGCTAACGTTTAAGTTCCTTGCTCAGAACATGAGAACATATGAAAGCTGGTGGTTCCTTTTAACATGAGTCTTCAATATTCCCAGGTAAGAAGTTTTAGGTTGTAGTTATTATAGGAATTATAGGACTACTTCTCTCTATACGATTTGTATTTCATATACCTTCGACTATTGGATGTTCTTATAGGCACTTTAGTATTGCCAGTGTAACAGTATAGCTTCCGTCCCTCTCCTCGCTCCTACCTGGGCTCGAACCAGGAACACTTCGACAACAGCCACCCTCGAAGCAGCGTTACCCATGTACAGCAAGGGAAACAACTACTCCAAGTCTCAGAGCAAGTGACATTTGAAACGCTATTAGCGCGCACCCCGCTAACTAGCTAGCCATTTCACATCGGTTACACCAGCCTCATCTTGGGAGTTGATAGGCTTGAAGTCATAAACAGCGCAATGCATTGCGAAGGGCTGCTGGCAAAACACACGAAAGTGCTGTTTGAATGAATGCTTACGAGCCTGCTGGTGCCTACCATCGCTCAGTCAGACTGCTCTATCAAATCATAGACTTAATTATAACATAATAACACACAGAAATACGAGCCTTAGGTCATTAATATGGTCGAATCCGGAAACTATCACGTTTATTCTTTCAGTGAAATACAGAACAGTTCCGTATTTTATCTAACGGGTGGCATCCATAAGTCTAAAAATTCCTGTTACATTGCACAACCTTCAATGTTATGTCATAATTACGTAAAATTCTGGCAAATTAGTTCGCAACGAGCCAGGCGGCCCAAACTGTTGCATATACCCTGACTCTGCGTGCAATGAACGGAAGAGAAGTGACACAATTTCACATGGTTAATATTGCCTGCTAACCTGGATTTCTTTTAGCTAAATATGCAGGTTTAAAAATATATACTTCAGTGTATTGATTTTAAGAAAGGCATTGATGTTTATGGTTAGGTACAGTCGTGCAACGATTGTGCTTTTTTCGCAAATTTGCTTTTGTTAAATCATCCCCCGTTTGGCGAAGTTGGCTGTCTTTGTTAGGAAGAAATAGTATTCACACAGTTTGCAACGAGCCAGGCGGCCCAAACTGCTGCATATACCCTGACTCTGTTGCAGAGGTGACACATTTTCCCTAGTTAAAATAAATTCATGTTAGCAGGCAATATTAACTAAATATGTAGGTTTAAAAATATATACTTGTGTATTGATCTTGAGAAAGACATTGATGTTTATGGTTAGGTACAAGTTGGAGGAACCTTTTTCGCGAATGCGCACCGTATCGATTATTTGCAACGCAGGACAGGCTAGATGAACTAGTAATATCATCAACCATATGTAGTGAACTAGTGATTATGATTGATTGATTGATTGTTTTTTATAAGGTAAGTTTAATTCTAGCTAGCAACTTACCTTGGCTTCTTACTGCATTGGCGTAACAGGCAGGCTCCTCGTGGAGTGCAATGTAAAGCAGGTGGTTAGAGCGTTGGACTAGTTAACCGTAAGGTTGCAAGATTGAATCCCCAAGCTGACAAGGTAAAAATCTGTCATTCTGCCCCTGAACAAGGCAGTTAACCCACCGTTCCTAGGCCATCATTGAAAATAAGAATGTGTTCTTAACTGACTTGCCTAGTTAAAAAATATTTATAAAAAAAATAATAATAATAATTTTAAAAAAAAATATCGGCAAATTGGTGGCCAAAAATACCAATTACCGATTGTTATGAAAACTTGAAATCGGCCCTAATTAATCGGCCATTCTGATTAATCGGTCGACCTCTATTTAGTAGCATTGCCTTTAAATTGTTTAACTTGGGTCAAACGTTTTGGGTAGCCTTCCACAAGCTTCCCACAATACGTGTGGTGAATTTTGGCCCATTCCTCCTGACAGAGCTGGTGTAACTGAGTCAGGTTTGTAGGCCTCCTTGCTCGCACATGCTTTTTGAGTTCTGCCCACACATTTTCTATGGGACCGAGGTCAGGGATTTTGTGATGGCCACTCCAATACCTTAACTTTGTTTTTCTTAAGCCATTTTGCCACAACTTTGTTAGTATGCTTGGGGTCATTGTCCATTTGGAAGACCCATGTGCGACCAAGCTTTAACTTCCTGACCGATGTCTTGAGATGTTGCTTCAGTATATCCACATAATCTTCCTACCTCATGATGCAATCTATTTTGTGAAGTGCACCAGTCTCTCCTGCAGCAAAGCACCCCCACAACATGATGCTGCCACCCCCGTGCTGCACGGTTGGGATGGTGTTCTTCGGCTTGCAAGCGTCCCCCTTTTTCCTCCAAATATAACGATGGTCATTATGGCTAAACAGTTCAATTCTTGTTTCATCAGACCAGAGGACATTTCTCCAAAAAGTACGATCTTTGTCCCCATGTGCAGTTGCAAAGCGTAGTCTGGCTTTTTTATGGTGGTTTTGGAGCAGTGGCTTCTTCCTTGCTGAGCGGCCTTTCAGGTTATGTCAATATAGAACTCGTTTTACTGTGGTAATAGATACTTTTGTACCTGTTTTCTCCAGCACCTTAACAAGGTCCTTCGCTGTTATTCTGGGATTGATTTGCACTTTTCGCACCAAAGTATGTTCATCTCCAGGAGACAGAATGCGTCTCCTTCCTGAGCGGTATGTCGACTTTGTGGTCCCATGGTGTTTCTACTTGCGTACTATTGTTTGTACAGATGAACGTGGTACCTTCAGGCATTTGGAAATTGCTCCTAAGGATGAACCGGACTTGTCTACCATTTTTTTGCTGAGGTCTTGGCTGATTTCTTTTGATTTTCCCAAGATGTCAAGCAAAGAGGCACTGAGTTTGAAGGTAGGCCTTGAAATACATCCACAGGTACACTTCCAATTGAGTCAAATGATGTCAATTAGCCTATCAGAAACTTCTAAAGCCATGACATCATTTTCTGGAATTTTCTAAGCTGTTTAAAGGCACAGTCAACTTAGTGTATGTAAACTTCTGACCCACTGCAATTGTGATATAGTGAATTATAAGTGAAATAATCTGTCTGTAAACAATTGTTGGAAAAATTACTTGTGTCATGCACAAAGTAGATGTCCTAACCGACTTGCCAAAACTATAGTTTGTTAACAAGAAATTTGTGGAGTGGTTGAAAAATTAGTTTTAATGACTCCAACCTAAGTGTATGTAAACTTCCGACTTAAAGTGTATAGACCTAAATAGTCTCATTGATGATTCATGAATTATAAAGTATCGTTACACTTCATTTGCTCTGTTAAACCTACCTTTTGGAATGACTTTGATAGAAACAGTTAATATATTTAGTTATTAAGAGATCTCTCAATAATCATTCTGAAGATAGCACTTTGGTAATTGTCACTGTCAGTGACAAATAACAAAGCTAAGCAGGACTGGCGTTACTTAAACCCTGGATGGGAGACAAAATGACTAATCACAGATAAATAAACTCTCCAGTAGGAGGTGCTGCCTAGCCTATTGTATTTATTTGTATTTTTATTTATTATAATTTTTTGTACCCCTTTTTCTCCCCAATTGGTAGTAGTTACAGTCTTGTCCCATCGCTGCAACTCCCCTACGGACTCGGGAGAAGCGAAGGTCGAGAGCCATGCGTCCTCCGAAACACCACCCTGCCAAGCCGCACTGCTTCTTGACACACTGCTCGCTTAACCCGTAAGCCAGCCGCACCAACGTGTCAGAGGAAACACCGTCCAGCTTGCGACTGAAGTCAGCTTCCAGCAGTCGCTAGAGCACGAAGGGACAAGGAAATCCCGGCCGGCCAAACCCTCCCCTAACGACGCTGGGCCAATTGTGCGCTGCCTCATGGGTCTCTCGGTCACAGCTGGCTGTGACACAGCCTGGGATCGAACCCAGGTCTGTAGTGACACTCGGGAGGCACAGTTTTTTTTCTGATAGTGGATAGAACGTTGCATATCAACACATTTTATACAAGGTTTGTCTATGTTCAAATGGGTTACAATGACGACATAATCCTCTTTTAAAAATGTCACCCTCAAAACAACAGTTTATGTTTACTTTAACGTCACAATATGTTGACAAATTACATTGAAACAATGTTGATTCAACCAGTTTGTGCCCAGTGGGTTGTCTGTCCGACTCCTTACTGAGGCAGACATTTACTGCAGAGGTCAAACCCTCCCTGAAATGATACATGAAAAGGCTACAGTGAGACAGATGAGGGTTGACACACACACACACAAAGTGCAAAGGGAGTTTGCAGTAGACTTATAAATTCTATGGACAAGGTCCCAAGAAAATTGACTTCTGTTCTGATGTTGCCAGAATTGAAATGCTATTCCCTCAGATTCTCTCTCTCTCTCTGTTTCTCTCTCTTGGTTTCTCTCCCTCTCTGTTTCTCTCCCCTCTCTGTCTATTTCTCTCTTTTCACTCTCTCTTTCTCTCTAGTTCTCCCTACCGCTCTCCCTTTTTACCCCTCTCTCGTTCTCTCTGTCTAAGTGCATTCTCTCTCAGAGGACAAAGGAGTACAAAGGACACCAAAACACTAACTCCCTCCACTAAAACCTAAAGCAGAGAACAAGTAGACAGGCAGACGGACAGGCAGCGACAACAAGCACACCACTCTCACAGCTCTCTAACAGAGCAAGGGCTTGCTAATGGAGAGATGCCTAGTAGGATGAAGGAGAGAGATAGAGAAATAGGGGATGGGGAGGGGGAATATTGTTATTGAGCCCTCAAGGGAGAGAAGGGAGAGGCTTCTTAACATCAGAAGTGTTGGAGCACTATACACACAATTAGGGGCAGAAAGGGCCAAAAATAAACGCATACACTCTCTGGTTATAGAATGCTCTTACTTTCTGTCTCTCTCTGTCTCTTCCTCTGGTACTCTCTCTCTCTCATCTTTTCTATCAGCTCGTGACCCACAACTCACACATTGTCACCTCTCCATAGAGTTCAATAAGGAGAGGAGAGGTCCAACAGTAGCAGAGAGAGGAGCAGAGAGAGGTCCTTGGGTAGAAGAGAATGGTCCTAGTTAGCAGAGAGAGGTCTTAGGGTAGCAGAGAGAGGTACTAGGGTAGCATAGAGAGATCCTAGGGTAGCAGAGAGAGATACTAGGGTAGCAGAGAGAGATCCTAAGGTAGAAGAGAGCGGCCCTAGGGTAGCAGAGAGAGGTCCTATGGTAGCAAAGAGAGGTCCTAGAGTAACAGAGGGAGGTATTAGGGTAGCAGAGAGAGGTCCTAGGGTAGCAGAGAGAGGTCCTAGGGTAGTAGAGAGAGGTCCTAGGGTAGCAGAGAGAGGTCCTATGGTAGAAAAGAGAGGTCCTAGAGTAACAGAGGGAGGTATTAGGGTAGCAGAGAGAGGTCCTAGGGTAGCAGAGAGAGGCCCTAGGGTAGCAGAGAGAGCTCCTATGGTAGCAAAGAGAGGTCCTAGGGTAGCAGAGCGAGGTCCTAGGGTAGCAGAGAGTTGTCGTAGGGTAGCGGAGAGAGGTCCTAGGGTAGCAGATAGAGGATGTAATTGGAGTGGTTACATGTGTGAGTTTGTTTGTATGTGCGTGGTTGTACAGGTAATTGTCAAAATAAAGGAAACACCAACATAAAGTGTCTTAATAGGGCGTTGGCTCACCACGAGCCGCCAGAACATCTTCAATGCACCTTGGCATAGATTCTACAACTGTCTGGGGACTCTATTGGAGGGATGCAACAACATTCTTTCACGAGAAATACCTTAATTTGGTGTTTTGTTAATGGTTGTAGAAAACGCTGTCTCAGGTGTCAGGCCACAATCTCCCCTAAGTGTTCACTTGGGTTGAGATCTAGTGACACATCTCTTCTTCTAGCCATGGTAGCAACTGGCCATTCTTATACATGACCCTAAGCATGATGGGATGTTATTGCTTTATTAACTCAGGAACCACACCTGTGTGGAAACACCTGCTATCAATATACTTTGTATCCCTCATTTACGTAAGTGTTTCCTTTATTTTGGCAGTTGCCTGTAAGTGTTTGTTTGTATGTGTGTGGGTGGAGAGAAAATTAGATCCTCTACTGCTAAAACCAAACTAATATGACTATGATTAGCATGTGCACCTGCCTGGTATTCTCTTCAGACAAGCCCACAGAGGCAATAAGACTTATTACAGTGAAGGAAGCTGCTAGCTAACAACAGCACACACCTCAACAATAGAAAAACAGGTATTCAGGCACGATACAAATAAGGTGAAAAGTTTTATTTTTTACCACTAATGACCATCTCAAGTAAACAAACCACCTGCAATGTTAAAATATTCATTCATATTTATATGAGCAGTGTGTGTGCAGGTGTGTGTGTCTAGGTTTTAGCAGTCGGAAGCTGTAATATAACTGAGGGTTTAATTCTCTGAGTCATACAGAGCAGAGTGCTCTGCATTCATATTGCTACTGCTGTGTGTGTGTGTGTGTGTGTGTGTGTGTGTGTGTGTGTGTGTGTGTGTGTGTGTGTGTGTGTGTGTGTGTGTGTGTGTGTGTGTGTGTGTGTGTGTGTGTGTGTGTGTGTGTGCGTCACACACCGCTACACCTGCTTGCACTCACACAAACTTCAGAAGGATTAACCAAGGCTAAACCCAGCCAGCCACTTCAGAAAGAAAGGGAGAGAGAGAAAGGGGGAGAGAAGAGAGAGAGGGAGAGAGAGAGAATGAGGAAAAAGTGACAGCAAGAAGAATAGAGAAAGAGAAAGAGAAAGAGAAAGAGAGAGAGGAAGAAAGAGAGAGAGAACTATTGAGATAAGTAGAGAGGTAGAGAAAAGAGGTGGTGGGAATGCTACTGTGATGACTGACATCTCAATTCTTATAAATTTGGCTTGTTGCGTAATGGTTGTTATGCTATCAGTGAGAGTATTGAAAATATTACTGACGTGAATGTGTGTGTTTCTTTGTTAATGTATTTTTCCAAGGTGTTGAGAGTGACTAGACCTTGGCTGTATCTATTTTACTGTATAATAGAGATAATATAACAGTCTTAAGAGTGTGTGAGATAAAGCGTGTGTTAGTGGTATTATAGTGTGTGAGGAAGTAATGTAACACTTCACTGGCAGGCCACACAGGACAGGCAGTCAATACAGGACAGGACAAACACATTATAGATCTGTCCCTCGACAGGACCGGAGATGGGGGGTGAGATGAGGGGTGAGGTCATACAATCACACACACATACACGCACACGCACACACAAACAGACACACAATGTCATCATGGGGAGAGGAGTAAGAAAACAAAAGACCATGTCTGATGACTCAGACACACAAGGGCATTCACTCCCTCCTTCCATCCCACCCTTTACCTCCCATCTCTCCTTTACCTCCCTCCTTCCATCCCTCCCTTTACCTCCCTCCGTCCATCTCTCCTTTTACCTCCCTCCTTCCATCCCTTTACCTCTCTCCTTCCATCTCTCCCTTTACCTCCCTCCTTCCATCTCTCCTTTTACCTCCCCCTTCCATCTCTCATTTTCCATCCCTCCTTCCATCCCTCCCTTTACCTCCCTCCTTCCATCTCTCCTTTTACCTCCTTCCTTCCATCCCTCCCTTTACCTCCCTCCTTCCATCTCTCCTTTTACCTCCCTCCTTCCATCCATCCCTTTATGTCCCACCTTCCATCCCTCCCTTTACCTCCCTCCTTCCATCTCTCCTTTTACCTCTCTCCTTCATCCCTCCCTTTACCTCCCTCCTCCCTTCCCTCCTTTTACCTCTTTCCATCCCTCCCTTTACCTCCCTCCTTCCATCTCTCCTTTTACCTCTCTCCTTCCATCCCTCCCTTTACCTCTCTCCTTCCATCCCTCCCTTTACCTCCCTCCTCCCTTCCCTCCTTTTACCTCCTTCCATCTCTCCTTTTACCTCCCTCCTTCCATCGCTCACTTTACCTCCCTCCTCCCTGTACCTCCCTCCTTCCTTCCATCCCTCCCTTTACCTCCCTCCTTAGATCTCTCCTTCCATCACTCCCTTTACCTCCCTCCTTCCATTCCTCCATTTACATCCCTCCTTGCAGCAAATGCTTCATCTAGCTTATAGAGAGAGCCTTTGATGATTTTACACACACAAACACACAGTATCACATCATTAGTATGATGAATAAGATCGAAGCCTCTGGGGCCACACACACCCTGCAGGGCAGGGGGAAAATAGAGAGCGAGAGAGAAAGAGAGAAAGAGAGAGAGAGAAAACACTTCCACTCTAAATTCTGGATGAATGCTCTCGACTTCAACAATCATCACCATTTCCTGTTGCCTCTCAATGAAGGAATGATGGAGAGAGGGACGGAAGAAGAGAGGGAGGGAGAGGTGAAGAGATGACATTATATTGAGAGAGAGATGGAGGGGTGATGGAGGAAGAGACGGAGGAAGAGATATAGAGAGCATCTATCTCAAAAGTTAGACATACTGATTTCTTCTTTATTCAACTCTTTCACTCCAGAATATTCCAGATCGATGGCTGCCTCATCAAATAAGAGACAATGAACACTTGAGTTGCTCCATATTGTTCTTCCAAAGGTCAAGATCCTCATCCCTCTCTCACATACCAGATATACAACTCACTGACATTAATGTCTTTATGCAAGTCTGGGCTCAGCTTTCAAATGAGAGCATCAAACCAGAAACAGAGATAAAGGTCTTTATTAATGTATGATGGAGCGCATGCAAGAGGACTTTGCTGAAACAAGATATCAAACTCACTGACCTTAACGTCTGCACGATTGTGCTTAACTTTTACATGACATCGGCATACAAGATATTCAACTCATCTGTACTTCTCATGAAAGTGGTGACTTTATGCAAACTGGAAACTGCATTCCTGAGGCTGCATTTATTGTAGCTGGGGATTTTAACAAAGCAAATTTGAGGAAAATGCTACCGAAGTTCTACCAACTCATTGACTGTAGTACTCACACTGGTAAATCATTGGGCCCCTTCCACTCAACTTTTTTTGAAATGCCTACAAGGCCCTCCCCCGCCCTTCCTTTGGCAAATCTGAACACGACTCCATTTTGCTCCTCCCTTCCTAGAGGCAGAAACTCAAACAGGAATTACCCATGCTAAGGTCTGACCAATCGGAATTCATGCTTCAAGATTGTTTTGATCACACGGACTGGCATATGTTCCAGGTAGCCTCTGAGAATAACATCAACGAATACACGGATACAGTGACAGTGAGTTCATCAGGAAGTGTATAGGAGATGTTACACCCACTGTGACTATTAAAACCTACCCAAACCAGAAACCGTGGATAGATGGCAGCATTCGTGCAAAACTGAAAGCGCAAACCACCACAATTAACCATGGAAAGGTGACTGAGAATATGGCCGAATACAAACATTGTAGTTATTCCCTTTGTCAGGCAATCAAACAGGCAAACCGTCAGTACCGAGACAAGGTGGAGTTGCAATTCAACGGCTCAGACACGAGACGTATGTGGCAGGGTCTACAGACAATCACAGACTAGAAATGGAAAACCAGCCATGTCGCAAACACCGACGTATTGCTTCTGGACAAGCTAAACACCTTCTTCGCCCGCTTTGAGGATAGCACAGTACCACCGTCGAGGCCCGCTACCAAGGACTGTGGGCTCTCCTTCTCAAATTGCCGACATAAGTAAGATGTTTAAGCTGTTAACCCTCGCAGGGCTGCCGGCCCAGACGGAATCTCTAGCCGCGTCCTCAAAGCATGCACAGATCAGCTGGCTGGAATGTTTACGGATATATTCAATCTCTCCTTATCCCAGTCTGCTGTCCCCACTTGCTTCACAATGTCCACCATTGTTCCTGTACCCAAGAAAGCAAAGGTAACTGAACTAAATGACTATCGCCCCGTAACACTCACTTCTGTCATCATGAAGTGCTTTGAGAGACTAGATCATATCACCGCTATCTTACCTGACACCCTAGACCCACTTCAATTTGCTTTCTACCCCAATAGATCCACATCGCACTATCCGCTCTGGACAAGAGGAATACCTATGTAAGAATGTTGTTCATTGACTATAGCTCAGCATTGAACACCATAGAACCTTCCAAGCTCATCATTAAGCTCAGGGCCCTGGGTCTGAACCCCGTCCTGTGCAACTGGGTCCTGGATTTCCTGACGGGCCACCCCCAGGTGGTTAAGGTAGGAAACTTTGCTGATCCTCAACACAGGAGCCCACAAGGTTGCGTGCTCAGCCCACTCCTGTACTCCCTGTTCACCCATGACTGCGTGGCCACGCACGCCTCCAACTCAATCATCACGTTTGCAGACGACACAACAGTAGTGGGCGTGATTACTAACAATGACGAGACAGCCTACAGGGAGGAGGTGAGGGCCCTGGGAGAGTGGTGCCAGGAAAATAACCTCTCACTCAACGTCAACAAAACAAAGGAGCTGATCGTGGACTTCAGGAAACAGCAGAGGGAGCACGCCCCTATCCACATCGACGGGACTGCAGTGAAGAAGTTGGAAAGCTTCAAGTTCCTCGGTGTACACATCACTGACGATCTGAAATGGTCCATCCACACAGATAGTGTGGTGAAGAAGGCGCAACAGCGCCTCTTCAACCTCAGGAGGCTGAAGAAATCTGTCTTGGCCACTAAAACCCTCACAAACTTTTACAGATGCACAATTGAGAGCATCCTGTCGGGCTGTATCACCATCTGGTATGGCAACTGCAACGCCCGCAACCGCAGGGCTCTCCAGAAGGTGGTGCGGTCTGCCCAATGCATCACCGGGGCAAACTACCTGTCCTCTAGGACACCTACAGCACCCGATGTCACAGGAAGGCCATCAACCACCCGAACCACGGCCTGTTCACCCCGCTATCATCCAGAAGGCGAGGTCAGTACAGGTGCATCAAAGCTGGGACCGAGAGACTGAAAAACAGCGTCTATCTCAAGGCCATCAGACTGTTAAATAGCCATCACTAGCCGGCTTCCACCCGGTTATACAACCTTGCACCTTAGAGGCTGCTGCCCTATATACATAGACTTGGAATCACTGGACACTTTAATAATGGAACACTAGTCGCTTTAAAAATGTTTAAATAATGTTTACATACTGCTATACTCAGTGTACAGTGCTTTGCAAAAGTATTCATCCTCCTTGGCATTTTTCCTATTTTGTTGCATTACAACTTGTCATTTTATTTTTTTCACCCCTTTTTCATGGTATCCAATTGGTAGTAGTTACAGTCTTGTCTCGTCGCTGCAACTCCCGTACGGACTCGGGAGAGGCGAAGGTCGAGAGACACGCGTCCTCCGTAAACACAACCCAACCAAGCCGCACTGCTTCTTCACACAATGCCCATCCAACCCGGAAGCCAGCCGCACCAATGTGTCAGAGGAAACACCGTACACCTGGCGACCGTGTCAGCGTGCACTGCGCCCGGCCCGCCACAGGAGTCGCTAGTGCGCGATGAGACAAGGATATCCCTGCCGGCCAAGCCCTCCCCAACCCGGACAACACTGGGCCAATTGTGCACCGCCCCATGGGCCTCCCGGTTGCGGCTGGCTGCGAGAGAGCCTGGACTTGAACCCAGAATCTCTAGTGGCACAGCTAGCACTGTGATGCAGTGCCTTAGACCACTGAGCTACTCGGGAGGCCACAACCTGTAATTTAAATACATTTTTATTTGGATTTCATGTAATGGATATACACAAAATAGTCCAAATTGGTGAAGTGAAAAAAAATCACTTGTTTCAAAAACTTCGAACAAATAAAAAACGGAAAAGTGGTGCGTGCATATGTATTCACCCCCTTTGCTTTCAAGCCCCTAAATAAGATCTGGTGCAACCAATTACCTTCAGAAGTCACATAATTAGTTAAATAAAGTCCAACTGTGTGCAATTTAAGTGTCACATGACCACTGATGACATGATCAGTATATATACACCTGTTCTGAAAGGCCCCAGAGTCTGCAACACCACTAAACAAGTGGCACCATGAAGACCAAGGAGCTCTCCAAACAGGTCAGGGACAAAGTTGTGGAGAAGTAAAGATCGCTGTTGGGTTATAAAAAAATATCAGAAACTTTGAACATCCCACGGAGCACCATTAAATCCATTATTAAAACATTTAAAGATTATGGCACCACAACAAACCTGCCAACAGTGGGCCGCCAGCCAAAACTCAGACAAGGAGGGCATTAATCAGAGAGGCAACAAAGAGACCAAAGATAACCCTGAAGGAGCTGCGAAGCTCCACAGCAAAGATTGGAGTATCTGTCCATAGGACCACTTTATGGAAGAGTGGCCAGAAAAATAAGCAAACACGTTTGGTGTTCGCCAAAAGGCATGTGGGAGACTCCCTGAATAGTTATGCACGCTCAAGTTTTCATATTTTTTTGTCTTACTGCTTGTTTGTTCCACTTCAAAGTGGTAGGCATGTTGTGTAAATCAAATGATACAAACCCTCAAAAAATCTATTTTAATTCCAGGTTGTAATGCTACAAAATAGGAAAAATGCAAAAGGGGTGAATACTTTCGTAAGTCACTGTATATACTGTATTCTATTCTACTGTATTTTAGTCAATGCCATTCCGACATTGCTCAATCTAATATTAATATATTTCTTAATTGCATTTTTTTACTTTTAGATGTGTGCATTGTTGTGAATTGTTTTAGATACTACTGCACTGTTGGAGCTAGGAACACAAGCATTTCGCTACACCCGCGATAACATCTGCTGAATATGTGTATGTGACCAATAACATTTGATTTTGATTTGAATTTGATTTCATAAAACAAGACAAACTTCAAACAAGATATACAACTCCCTGACCTTACCGTCTGCTGCCTATGCAATATAGTACTTTTTATGTAATATAGAACTTTCCATAAACATGACAGGTGCACATTTTCCTTTAATCCAAGAGAAGAGAGGAGACACGTGGAGATAGTATTCTGCCTAGCTGCCATTTTACAATAATCCCCCTTAATACGATGGCAATGTCACAATAGGATGTGTGAAGTGGCGGTGTGTGTGTCTGTGTCTGTGTGTTTGTGCGTGTGTGTGTGTGTGTGTGTGTGTGTGTGTGTGTATGTGTGGCAGTGGCAATGTCAGGAGAGGGTGTGTGAAGTAGCTGACAGATACGCATTCATATATTAACCTTGAGTACCCGATACCTCATTGAGCTATAGATTAGGTGTTGTGGGGGGTTTGTGTGCGTGTGTGCATGAGTGTGTATGTGTGCACGTGTGTGTATGTGTGCACGTGTGTGTGTGTGCACGTGTGGGTGTGTTTGGGCGGAAGCTAGCCTAGCGGTTAGAGCATTGGGCCAGTAACCAAAAGGTCGCTGGTACAAATACCAGAGCCGACAAGGTAAGGTTTGCTCTGGGGGTGCCGTACTACTACAGTATGACCATGTAAAACTGCACCTGTCTGTGACTATTTCTATTAGGTGAGTGTGTGATAGATGTTAATGGAAGAGCTGCCAGAGGCAGTAATTACAGTAAACACCATTGACATGATGCACACACACATACTGACAGCTTCATCTACTGACGCTGCTTCACACAATACAGAGAGAAGGAGAAGGAGCGAGAGAATGAGTAGGGGAATAGCGAGAAGAGAGAGCACCTTTCAACAATGAAAGCAAAAATTATGTCCTTGTCTTCTGTTCATGTCTGATGTTTTGTCTCTGTCAAATTGTGCCTTCCTCCATTTCCTCACCATCTCTCTCTCTCTCTCTCTCCTCCATCCCTACCCTCTCCCCCTTTTCAACTGATGATTACCAAAACAAAACACTTCACAGTGATCTTGCTGCAGTCAAGGGTTTCACTCATCACTTCTGTTCTGCTCCAGAAAGCAACAACGGTGACAAAGTAATTTGTGTCAATCAAACTGCTCAACTAATCATCATCATCATCTTCAGCATCATCAACAAATTCACAACAATCATCACAAGTATCACTGTCATCACCCATCATCACTTCAAAAAGCCTATTTGCTACGACTACCGTAAAACTTCAATTAATATCCTGGGTGTTTATTTGCTTCAATCAATCAACACAACGGCCGCTTATTAGAAATATGCTTCTATTTGAGCCAGGTGTCTATTTACTTAATGCACACAGCTTATGCTCAATAAAATGTTGAGGAGACCACCACACTGTTTACTGTGACCAGTATGACGAGTATAAACGTTCTAATAACAAATCCATCACAGATCAGACTAGGCTGCCTATCGTACACCCCCCGATATTCGTGCTTCAGAGATGTGTCCATGGTAACCTCGTAAACAATTCATTTAGACCAGGCAGTTATTTGAAACAGGTGTTTATTTGCTGAATTGTGTGCCGATGTCCAGCTATTAAAAGGGACAGGAGGCTATTTAATGCTCTGCTTTTAATTGACATTTTACAGTATGTGAATAACATGTGGCTAGCATGGCTCCAGTCCCCCGACCCTCCTCCAGACTGTCCTCTGTCCTCTCTCCAGGGATAGTCCAGACCTAGGCCCCCTGGTAAACTATAGCATCATCATCATAACAGAGAAGATAACTAGTAGAATGGGACACAGCAAATACACAAACATATACAGACACATGCAGACACACACGCACACACACACACACACACACACACACACACACACACACACACACACACACACACACACACACACACACACACACACACACACACACACACACACACACACACACACACACACACACACACACACACAGAGAGCGACCACTCAGAGAAAAAAATGACCACAACGGGCAACTTACAACAGTTAGGAAAGATTGCCAAGTCACAAACACAAAACACACACACACACACAAAACAAAACACACACACACAAAACACAACACACAAGCACACAAAACACAACACACACACACACAAACACAACACACAGCTCCCCAGGGCCAAGGTTCTGGTGATGCATCATTACCCTCCCTCGGTGGTGATTCCATATCCCAGCATGCATTTCTCATGTGGAGAGGAAATTACCCCTGGGCCATGCTGAGAGCCAAAAGAGTGTGTCCTCTCTCCTCTCCTTCATTTCTTCCCCCTCTCTTTCATCTCCTCCCCCTCTCTCCTCTCCTTAATTTCTTCCCCCTCTCTCCTCTCCTTCATCTCCTCCCCCTCTCTCCTCTCCTTCATCTCCTCCCCCTCTCTCCTCTCCTTCATCTCCTCCCCCTCTCTCCTCTCCTTCATCTCCTCCTGCTCCTCCAGCTCTCTCCTCCATCTCACTCTTTTTATCCTCCTCTCCTTCCTTCCTTCTTCTCTTTGACCTCTATCTGCTCTCTTCTTTTCTTCTTCTTTCTCTCATGTCTCTCTCTCTCTCTACCTCCCTCTTCCTCTTTTCTCTCTCACCATCTCTCTCTCTCTTCCCTTTATCTCCCTCTGGTCTTTCTCTCCCTTTCTCTGAGGGAAAACGACAGAATAATAACAGAGACAAAAAACATGGACGGGTTGTACAGTAGCACCAGTGTCTAACTATATGAACAAAGCTCCCGTGTGTCCCTAGTGTCTGCCTTACAATAGCCTCGGGTTTATTTCATATCACACTGTCATATTCATACAACAGTCCCACTTCTCTCTCCACATCCATTCACTACAACACCACAATACAATACCACATATACAGTACAATAAAGAGCAGCACTGAAGAAAGGGTCATCTTTATAGCTACAGTCCACACAAAAAAACACATACGACACACCCTCAAACATCTCCTAGGTACAAGGACCGCAAAATATCAGTGTGGTATGAGTGGCTGGATATTGTATCTCATATAGGATGTGAATGTATTCCATAGAAAACGGCACTTAGCTCACACGTAGTTATAGTTGAGCTCAAAATTGGGCCTCAATTTTCATTTAAAGGAGATCCTCTCACACAGGCTCACGCTAGCCAATCAGAATGCAGCATCACACGCATAACTACACACACACACCCCTCTGACCAATGTGAACCACACCTTATATAAATAGCATGCTCCCTTTTATTAGGCTGTCTCAGTGATGGGACCCATAGTGACAATAAACAGCCAGCACACTGATTATATCTGACTCCAGTATGATACATCATATTAAATCATATCAGCTATGATGGTAGCTTACAACATATGATATGTCGTATCACATCATGTAACACGTGCTACATATAGTACATGCATCTCTTCTTGCCACAGAGTAGAATTTGTAGTACATAGACAAACCCTCCCCCTCCCTTCTTCTCTCTCTCCTCCCTCCTCCTCCTCCTTTCACTCCATCCTCCGTTTCATCTTCAGGAACACCTCCTCCACCTCTCCACCTCTCCACCATCTCACAGACTGCTCCTCTCTTCCTCTGATGGCAGCTAACCATGTTAGCACCTCCTAACAGCCTGGATGATGTTATTACAAATGTATCATGTCTGGTGTGACGTGGGTTGCAGGGTGGGTTTGGGTGTGTGTGCATATGCTATAGCAGAATGTGCAGCCGCGTGGCTGCGTATTAGAAGATGTGTTTTACAGCTCAAGTTGAAAGATAAAGAACATTTTAGACTTCCCCGTAATGTGTGTGTGTGTGTGTGTGTGTGCGTGTACGTATGTGCGTGTGTTCTTTTGTGTGTGTGTAGCCCTCTAGGTGAAGTGTTTAGTAATGTAGGGCGAAACAGTGGCATCTGACCTTTTAACTAGGACGCTAACAGGCCTATGGGAACACTCACACACTACATCGCTAAGCGCTTCAGCCCCAGAGGGCTGCCTTAGCATATGTGTTACAAAGCCAACCACTTTCACACACTGTCTGGGGTTTAACACAAGCTGCTGGCTAAGATATACACCACTTGGCCAAAAGTATGTGGACACCCCTTCAAATTCGTAGATTCGGCTATTTCTGCCACACCCGTTGCTGGCAGGTGTATAAAATCGAGCACACAGCCATGCAATCTCCATATCGAACATGACCCGCAGAATGGTCACCGTACTGAAGAGCTCAATGACTTTCAACGTGGCACCGTCATAGGATTCCACCAACCAACAAGACAGTTCATCAAATTTCTGCCCTTCTAGAGCTTCCCCGATCAACTCGAAGTGCTGTTATTGTGAAGTGGAAACTTCTAGGAGCAACAACGGCTCAGCTGTGAAGTGGTAGGCCACACAAGCTCACAGAATGGGTTGGCCGAGTGCTGAAGTGCGTAGCGCATAAAAGTCGCTTGTCCTCAGTTGCAACACTCACAACCAAGTTCCAAACTGCCTCTGGAAGCAACGTTAGCACAAGAACTGTTCGTCGGAAGCTTCATGAAATGGGTTTCTATGGCTGAGCAGCTGTACACAAGCCTAAGATCACCATGCACAATGCCAAGCGTTGGCTGGAGTGGTGTAAAAGTCACCGCCATTGGACTCTTGAGCAGTGGAAACATGCTCTCGTTCACAAAGCGAGGTCCATACAGAATTGGTTTGTTGAGATCTGTGTGGAAGAACTTGACTGGCCTACACAGAAACCTGACCTCAATGCTATTGAACACTTTTGGGATGAATTGGAACGTTGACTACGAGCCAGGCCTAATCACCCAACATCAGTGCCTGACCTCACTAATGCTCTTGTGGCTGAATGGAAGCAAGTCCCCGCAGCGATGTGGGGAGTGGAGGCTGTTATAGCAGCAAAGGGGTATCAACTCCATATTAATGCACATGATTTTGGAATGAGATGTTCGACGAGCAGGTGTCCACATACTTTTGGTACTGTAGTGTACGTCGAGCACATGCGCACATCACATCACTTAGACTATATTATATTAATAAAACATTCACTATATAAGATTATATGCATCGCCATGCATATTTACTCTGGGTGGATACAGTGTTAGATTGGATATGGTCCTGAGTCTCATCTACAGTTGAATTGGGAAGTTTACATACACCTTAGCCAACTACATTTAAACTCAGTTTTTCACAATTCTTGACATTTAATCCTAGTAAATTCCCTGTCTTAGGTCAGTGAGGATAACCACTTTATTTTAAGAATGTGAAATGTCAAAATAATAGCAAAGAGAATGATTTATTTCAGCTTTTATTTCTTTCATCACATTCTCAGTGGGTCAGAAGTTTACATACACTCAATTAGTATTTTGTAGCATTGCCTTTAAACTGTTGAACTTGGGTCAAACGTTTCGTGAAATGCTCCACAAGCTTCCCACAATAAGTTTGGTGAATTTTGGCCCATTCCTCCTGACAGAGCTGGTGTAACTGAGTCAGGTTTGTAGGCCTCCTTGCTCGCACATGCTTTTTGAGTTCTGTCCACAAATTTTCTATAGGAATGAGGTCAAGGCTTTGTGATGGCCACTCCAATACCTTGACTTTGTTGTCCTTAAGCCATTTTGCCACAATTTTGGAAGTATGCTTGGGGTCATTGTCCATTTGGAAGACCCATGTGCGACCAAGCTTGAACTTCCTGACTCATGTCCTGAGATGTTGCTTCAATATATCCACATAATTTTCCTACCTCATTATGTCATCTATTTTGTGAAGTGCACCAGTCCCTAAATTACCCCCACAACATAATGCTGCCACCCCCATGCTTGACGGTTGGGATGGTGTTCTTCGGCTTGCAAGCCTCCCCCTTTTTCCTCCAAACATAACGATGGTCATTATGGCCAAACAGTTCTATTTCTGTTTCATCATACCAGAGGACATTTCTCCAAAAAGTACGATCTTTGTCCCCATGTGCAGTTGCAAACCGTAGTCTGGCTTTTTTATGGCAGTTTTGGAGCAGTGGCTTCTTCCTTGCTGAGCAGCCTTTCAGGTTATGTCGATATAGGACTCGTTTTACTGTGGATATAAATACTTTTGTACCTGTTTCCTCCAGCATATTCACAAGGTCCTTTGCTGTTGTTCTGGGATTGATTTGCACTTTTCGCACCAAAGTACGTTCATCTCTAGGAGACAGAACGCGTCTCCTTCCTGAGCGGTATGACGGCTGCGTGGTCCCACGGTGTTTCTACTTGCATACTATTGTTTGTACAGATGAACGTGGTACCTTCAGGCATTTGGAATTTGCTCCTAAGGATGAACCAGACTTGTGGAGGTCTCCAATTTTTTTGCTGAGGTCTTGGCTTATTTCTTTTGATTTTCCCATGATGTCAAGCAAAGAGGCACTGAGTTTGAAGGTAGGCCTTGAAATACATCCACAGGTACACCTTCAATTGACTCAAATTATGTCAGTTAGCCTATCAGAAGCTTCTAAAGCCATGACATCATTTTCTGGAATTTTCCAAGCTGTTTAAAGGCACAGTCAACTTAGTGTATGTAAACTTCTGACCGGATGTTGAGCGTTTGTAAATTTGTCAGTTATTCTGCTCTCTGGCACACTCAGACGAGAGTGCTTTGAAATCAGAGTAGATAGACAGAGCGAATTTACCAGCTACGTCTATCAACAGTTGTCGCAGTGACATCATGAACATTCTATTGAAATGGTTACTGTCAAGGATGCCATGGTTGCCCTTAGTTTGAAGATGTAATCCGGAGACAGGTGTTTTTTCCATCTCCTTAGCTATCATACTCTAATTCCACTGATTTCAAAACTATGTCCTCCAGAAAGTGGAGAGCAACACTTCTGCAGTTTTACTACGGGACAGCATAATGGCTCTCCTGTGAAGTAGTGACGTGCAACATATGCCTAGTTTCCTCAAACGAATCATATGTGTTACTAATTTGCAAACTAATGATATGTTACGAATTCTAGGTAGGTGGCTAGGTGGCTAATGCTAGCTAGCTCACTAATGTTAGCTAGGCTAGGGGTAGGGTTAAGTTTAGGAGTTAGGTTAAAGAATTAAGGTTCCGGTTAAGTTTAGGAGTTAGGTTAAAGGATTAAGGTTAGGGTTAGGCCAAGGCTTAGCTAAAAGGTTTAAGTGTAGGGTTAGGTTTAGCTAACATGCTAAGTGGTAAGTCGTTGAAAACTTGCTAATTAGCTAAAATGCTAAAGTTTTCCGTGATGAGACTTGAACTCATAACTTTTGGGTTGCTAGACATCCGCATTATACGCCCACCCAACCCTACCAAATGTAACATATCATCCTAAATGTCTTTCAGATTTACATACAGAATAATACGACATGCCAGGTTGCACACATACACACACTATAGTAGCAAGCTGACAGGCAGGCTTCACTGAGGACAATGAATGTGAGTGTTGTGGAAGCAAAGAGCTATTCATATTCTATCATACTGTATTTCTGTGAATAGTGTTCTGTGAATAGTGTTTTGTGAATAGCTCTGATCACCTTGGACATTAAAAGCTCTCCCTCTCGCTCTCATTTCTCTCTCTGAGTGAAGTCATTCCCTCTCAAGGCTGACACTGAATGCCGCATATGAAGACAGCTCTCTCTCTCTCATTTCTCTCTCTGAGTGAAGTCATTCCCTCTCAAGGCCGACTCTGAATGCCGCATATGAAGACAGCTCTCTCTCTCTGTCTGTTATTCTGCTCTACCTCTCTCTACCTCCCCTCTAACTGCCAGCTGTAGGTGTGGCTTCCAGGCTTGAGAGTAACATAAGTTTGAAATGTTTTTTTTTTTTTTTTATAGCTGTTTTCAGTCGCAGTGCGTACTTTTCCTGCTCTTTTAACAGATTAAGCATGACTCTGACAATGATGGATTGTACAAACGTTTTGGAATACTCATTGCATTTTTTACGGACTTAAAAAACACATTCACCTCCACTGGCACTGCATATCTGAGACAAACTTCAGTGATTGGGGATAAGAAGCCGGGCGAGAGGAAATACAGCCGATAAGAGCAGACAGACGATCGATACTGACAATCGAAGGTCGCAAACCGGAAATACATCCGATGCACAATCGTTCACGTGAATGCAGAGTTCTAACTGAAATATGTGATTTCGCAAATACATCCAAAAATGCCTCAAAAACGTTGAATGTGCGTGTTTGTAATTCAAGACCATTGACAAGCAACATGGATGAATTTGAACTGCTTCTTCAGTCAGTAAACACAGAAATTGGATGTCTCACTGAAAAATGAACCCACGAAAATATCCCAGATGAATTTATTTTCATACAAGACTATCAGCTGTTAAGACGGTCCAGAGAGGGGATGAGAGGAGGGGGCGTTGCTATGTATGTGAATCACATTATGCAGGCAAAGAGATGAACTGACCTAGAGAAAGAGGACTTTGAGTGTGTGTGGCTTCAGCTCCGTCCTAAATGATTCCCCAGGTCAGTTTCAACTGGTAGTGGGAGGACTCTAACATCCACCATGGACATATGACAAAACACTTCAGCAGAACACTGTGGATTATCTCATCAACACCGTTGATGTGATCAGGATGTGCTCTCCCCAAATGGGTCTCATCCTGTGTGAAGACTTTAATCACCTGCCCATCAAGATGCTGACAAACTCCCATCCAGACATGAAACAAGACTAAAGGGGAGTCCACCCTAGATCTGATCAATATAAATAAATAAATAAATTACTTCAACACCCCCAGTGTACTTGCTCCTCTCAGCTCTAGTGATCATAATGTCTGCTGTTCTCCCCAAACACAACATCAGGGGGAAGAAGTGAGGTGCAGCGGCAAAAATGCCATCTGGTAACCCAGAACAGAAAGGAGACTTTGCCTTGGTGTATGGACAGTACTGAATGGTCTGCCATATATGAGGTGGAGAGCATTGATGCAAAGGTGTAGCCATTCAACTTCTGCATTCAAACTACACTTGATGTATGCACGCCAATCAGAAATAAGAAAACAACAACTCTGGACAAGCCCTGGATGACTGAAAAAATAAAGGCTACCATCAGGAAAAGATGGAAGACTCAACAGATGGGGGGAAAACAATGAAAAAGAGACAATTCAGAAACACAGTGCAAATTCTTATCAAGAAAGAAAAGAAAAACTACTACAAAACTGAAATCCAGGACCTAAAGAAGAAAAACCCCAATGAATGGTGGGACTTCATTAACAAAGGACTGGGACGAAAGAAAACATCAGGTGGGAGAATGCAGGTTGAAGGAGTTGAAGAAGATGATGTGGCTGATGTTTTAAATGGCTTATTTTCTGAGGCATGGACAAACACCACACCTCTTGTCACCTTGCCCCTGCCCATGCCTACTAAGTAGGTTGAGCTGTGTGCAGCATTGGCCAAATAAAGCAAGCACTGACCAGACCCAGCCTATGGAAAATGTATGGGCCTGATGCCATTCCAGTCTGGCTACTAAAAGAGCAGAAGATCTAGTCCCTGTCATCACACACATAGCTAACATCACCAACTGGCAGGGGACTGTTCCTGCCGCCTGGAAGACCGACAATGTGTGTCCCATACCTAACGTGTCAAACCCATGTACAACGAGTGACTGGAGGCCGATCTCTCTAACTTGCTAATCTCTCAGGAAAAAACAAATTCCAGTCCTATCTGAGTGCCCAAACCAGTATGCCTACCTCACAAAGTCAAGCACTACTACTGGCTGACAGCTACAGACTCCAAAAAAACAACTATGGTGAGGGTGTTACTTGTCCCAAAGCCTTTGATCGAGTAGACCACGCAACATATGTCTGAATAGAACTGTGTCCAAGTTTAATAGCCTGGCTCCGCAGCTCCACCACTGGAAGAAGGCAGGGGTTGATGACGAATGGCACATTCAGCCCTTGGTCAGAGGTGACCTCTGGTATGCCACAAGGTGGCGTTGTCTCACCATATCAGTTTCTACTTCACATGTCCACCCGAAAAGTTGTCTTCAGTGACACTTTGGACACTGGGTACGCTGATGATGTAGGGCTGTCCTAGGCCATACCGCTACCAGCATCCAGGAGGACACTTCCATGGGATTGGAGGCAAAGCAGCTGGAAGTGTCCAACAACATGCTCCTGAATGGGAAAACGTCTGTGGAAATCTGGATTATTTTTTCAAGAGACCCTCCACAACCTGCACCAATAATCCTCGGAGGACAGGAAGTACCAGTAGTATCAACGACCAACTATCTTGGTTTTCATCTAGATTCCAACCTCAGTGGTGACACACATGTGGAGCAGTCAGTGAGGAAGGCCTCAAAACGCCAGAAATGGCCTACCCACTGAAGATCTGGTCACAGTATACACTACACTGGTGGAGTGCTGTTAGTTAGATGCAACAAAAAGCAGCAGGCCCAACTGGACAGGGTGCAGAGGAGGGCCCTGAGGATAATCTCCAGAGGTGGAGGAGTCAAACCACAGTGCACCTGGTGAAGGACATGCACACTCTAGAACACTGCATGACCTGCTCCCTCCAAAACAAGGTGACTGCACCACCAGGCTCCTGAGAAACAGCCACCAACTGTCCTGTATCACTACCCGAATGTCCCCTGAGAAACGCCACTCTACCCACTGCTGTCAGACTGTACAACAACTCTCGCTCTTGAATGTTTTCCCTAAAATGATCTTTACAGCAATCACATTTTAACATTTCAGTTTCCATCATGAAAAAATGTCCTGTAAAGTTTTAAGTGTCCTGTATTCTATTTCTGCCATGTATTATGTGTTATGTGTTATGTATTTGATGTGGGTGTTTTGGCACTCAACTACTCTTCACCTTACCCCTTCTGACACCCAGGTGGTGACACCCAGGTGGTGCATGCCTGGCAGACATATCAGCTTGGAAGTTGGCCCACCACTTCAAGCTCAACCTCAACAAAATGAAGCTGCTCTTCCTCCCGGGAAAGGCCTGCCCACTCCAAGACCTCTCCATCACAGTTGACAATTCAACAGTGTCCCCCTCCCATAGTGCAAAGAACCTTGGCGTGACCTTGGCGTGACCCTGGACAACAACAGCGTGTCGTTCTCTGCAAGAGTCAAAGCCGTGACTCGCTCTTGCAGGTTCATGCGCTACAACATCGGTAGAGTACGACCTTTCCTCACAAAGAAAACCTAATCCAGGCGCGTGTCATCGCCTGTCTAGACTACTGCAACTCTCTGTTGGCTGGGCTCCCCACTTGTGCCATCAAACTCCTGTAACTTATCCAGAATGCAGCAGCCCGCCTGTTGTTTAAACTTCCTAGGTTCCCCCATGTCACCCCGCTCCTCCGCACGTGCAACTGGCTTCCAGTCGAAGCTGCATCATCTTCAAGACCATGGTGCTTGCCTAGGGAGCAGCAAGAGGAACTGCACCTCCCTACCTTCAGGCTCAAACACTACATCCCAACCCGAGTACTCCGTTCCGCCCCCTCTGGTCTCTTGGACCTCCCACCCTTACGGGAGAGCAGCTCCCTTTCAACCAAGTCAAAGCTCTTCTCTGTCCTGGCACCCCAATTGTGGAACAAGATTCCCCCTAAAGTCAGGACAGCGGAGTCCCTGCCCATCTCTCGAAACTGTCTGAAACCCTACCTCTTTGAAGAGTATCTTAAATAACTCTCACGGCGTCCCCGACACCCCTCTTTCATCACCGTCTTCTCTCCTTCCCTTTTCTCTATTCCTCCTTCCATCACAATCCCTCCTCTGTCTCCCTCTCTCTACAGATTGATGGATGCTGCTGAGAGCTAGCCCAGTCACAGCCTTATTCTCTCCTTAATGAAGGTATTTCAACATGAACACTGTCTGAAATATATATTTATATATATATATACACTGGGAGTGGAGCAGGTTAGTTGAAATAATGAAACACACCAGGAAGGCTGGGCTACAACACAGCACAGTGGGAAGGAGAGGTGGAGAGAGTGAGACTGAAAAGATATGTCTCTCTGCTGGTACAGTAATGTCTACTTCAGTCTCTCTCTGTCTTTTGTGTGTGTGTTTGTGTGTGTGTGTGTTTGTGTGTGTGTGTGTGTCAGTGGAGGCTGCTGAGGGGAGGATGGCTCATAATAATGGCTGGAATGGAGCAAATGGAATGGTATCAAACCATGTGTTTGATGTATTTGATACCATTCCACCTTTTCCGCTCCAGCCATTACCACGAGCCCGTCCTCCCCAATTAAGGTGCCACCAACCTCCTGTGATATAAAGTATCCTGCTGTGTTTTCAAATCAATACCCCCCAAGGAGAGGTCAAGTGTAAACACTAGTACTGTCTGTCACACATGACTGTCAGTTCCCTCCAGAGTGAACCTCTCTGCTCTCCTACTAGTCTCTACAGCCCCACCACACAGCTCTGTATGTTGCTGATTGATTGACAGTGATCGATTGACAGTCATCGATTAACATGGGAATTAATATGTGTGGTAACACAGGCCAGTGACCGCCACAGGATAGACCTATGGGGATTTGCAGGTCAGACACTATGATTGAAATGGTGATTGATGTTGTGTGAAGGTGTGTGGGGGATGGTGTGGGAGTGTGTGTAGGAGTATGTGTGTGTGCGTGAATGTGTGTGTGTGTGTGCATGTGTGTGTGTACATGTGTGTGTGTATGCATGTGTGTGTGCATGCCTGATCCTACCTCGGGTCTTTCTGTATGGAGTCTATAGATGGTGATCTAGCCAGTGTGCCCTCAGGTGGCATGGCTGGTCCAGATTTGCTGTAAGGAGACTCTACAGATGGGCAGTACTGTAGTGTACGGTAGGGATCTGCAGTGTAGGGGTCCGTAGCATAGGCCTCTGCTGTATAGCCTGGGCCCACTGTAGCGTAGTTGTTGGCACCCCCACGACCATAACTTCCTCCGGCGCTGTGGCTGCTTCCACCGGCGCTGTGGCTGCCTGCTCGCTGTAAAGAGGCGGAGTCGACACCGGGGGAGGATGGGGCTACATGTGGGAAATAGGGATAAAAGACATAGTTCATCACCTGGTCACTGACCAGCTGCATCTGGTCTATAGGGGGAGGAGAGGAGAGAGGGGAGGTTAGGGGAGGAGAGGAGAGGAGAGAGGGGAGGAGAGGGGAGGAGCGGAGCGGAGGGGAGAAGAGGAGAGGAGAAGAGAGGAGAGGAGTGGAGGGGAGGTTAGGGGAGGAGAGGAGAGGAGCGGAGGGGAGGACAGGAACGGAGGGGAGGGGAGGAGCGGAGGATAGGGGAGGAGAGGAGAGGAGAGGGGAGGAGCAGAGGGGAGGTTAGGGGAGGAGAGAGGAGGAGAGGAGCGGAGGGGAGATTAGGGGAGGGGAGGAAAGCGGAGGAGGAGGGGAGAGGTGGGGAGGAGAGGGAAGGAGAGAAGTTATAGTTAGAGGAGAAAAAAGAGAAGTAAACAGACAGAAGTGTGTAGAAATAATAGAGAGGAGAGGAGAGGAGAGGAGAGGAGAGGAGAGGGAGGAGAGGAGAGGAGAGGAGAGGAGAGGAGAGGAGAGGAGAGGAGAGGAGAGGAGAGGAGAGGAGAGGAGAGGAGAGGAGAGGAGAGGAGCGTAGGGGAGGAGAGGGGAGGAACGGAAGGGAGGGGAGAGGAGGTAAGGGGAGGAGAGGGGAGGAGCAGAGGGGAGGTTAGGGGAGGAGAGAGGAAGAGCAGAGGGGAGGTTAGGGGAGGAGAGAGGAGGAGAGGAGCGGAGATTAGGGGAGGGGAGGAGAGGGGAGGAGCGGAGGGGAGAGGAGGGGAGGAGAGGGAAGGAGAGAAGTTATAGTTAGAGGAGAAAAAAGACAAGTAAACAGACAGAAGTGTGTAGAAATAATAGAAAAGCTAAAAGAGACAAAGAAAAAAGTAAATTAAGATATTAAAGACGCAGGTAACCCAATGGTTAAGAGAGTTGGGCCAGTAACTGAAAGGTCGCTGGTCTGCGTCCCTGAGCCGACTAAGTGAAACATTTGTCAATGTGCCCTTGAGCAAGCACTTAACCCTAATTGCTCCTGTAAGTCGCTCTGGATGAGAGCATCTGCTAAACGACCAAAATGTAAGGTGAACATGTCTCACAGTGTGTGTATCTATTTCCTCCACCAATTCTGCTTCAGAGGGCGAGCAGGTACACACCGTAGGCTATGTAATAAATCTGCCTCTGTAAGGATCGATATGTAGCCATTTCATGACTGGAGCTTTACGCGAACCAGTGAGCAGATCACTAAAGAGGGAATTAGCCCCTAAAACAAGTTTAAAGGTGAAAAACAACACACACACACACACACACACACACACACACACACACTGTAAATCATACCGTAATTCACACTAAAGAAACACACGCACAGTGTATCTCATCCTATAGACTGACCCACAGTGTAACTCACCCGAAAGACTGACACACTGTGTAACTCACCATACAGACTGACCCACAGCGTAACTCACCATACAGACTGACACACAGTGTAACTCACCATACAGACTGACACACAGTGTAACTCACCCTATAGACTGACACACAGCGTAACTCACCATACAGACTGACCCACAGTGTAACTCACCATACAGACTGACACACAGTGTAACGCACCCTATAGACTGACACACAGTGTAACTCACCATACAGACTGACACACAGTGTAACTCACCATACAGACTGACCCACAGTGTAACTCACCATACAGACTGACACACAGTGTAACTCACCCTATAGACTGACACAGTGTAACTCACCCTATAGACTGACAGACAGTGTAAGTCACCATACAGACTGACACACAGTGTAACTCACCACACAGACTGACACACAGTGTAACTCACCATACAGACTGACGCACAGTGTAACTCACCATACAGACTGACGCACAGTGTAACTCACCATACAGACTGACACACAGTGTAACTCACCATACAGACTGACGCACAGTGTAACTCACCCTACAGACTGACGCACAGTGTAACTCACCCTACAGACTGACACACAGTGTAACTCACCATACAGACTGACACACAGTGTAACTCACCATACAGACTGACACACAGTGTAACTCACCATACAGACTGACACAGTGTAACTCACCATACAGACTGACACAGTGTAACTCACCACACAGACTGACACAGTGTAACTCACCATACAGACTGACACACAGTGTAACGCACCCTACAGACCGACACACAGTGTAACTCACCATACAGACCGACACACAGTGTAACTCACCATACAGACTGACACAGTGTAACTCACCATACAGACTGACACAGTGTAACTCACCACACAGACTGACACACAGTGTAACTCACCACACAGACTGACACAGTGTAACTCACCACACAGACTGACACAGTGTAACTCACCATACAGACTGACACACAGTGTAACTCACCACACAGACTGACGCACTGTGTAACTCACCATACAGACTGACCCACAGTGTAACTCACCCTACAGACTGACCCACTGTGTAACTCACCACACAGACTGACACACAGTGTAACTCACCATACAGACTGACACACAGTGCAACTCACCATACAGACTGACACACAGTGTAACTCACCATACAGACTGACACACAGTGTAACTCACCCTATAGACTGATACACAGGGTAACTCACCATACAGACTGACACACAGTGTAACTCACCCTATAGACTGACACACAGTGTAACTCACCATACAGACTGACACACAGTGTAACTCACCATACAGACTGACCCACAGTGTAACTCACCCTATAGACTGACACACAGTGTAACTCACCACACAGACTGACACAGTGTAACTCACCATACAGACTGACACACAGTGTAACTCACCATACAGACTGACACACAGTGCAACTCACCATACAGACTGACACACAGTGTAACTCACCATACAGACTGACACACAGTGTAACTCACCATATAGACTGACACACAGTGTAACTCACCATACAGACTGACCCACAGTGTAACTCACCATACAGACTGACACACAGTCTAACTCACCATACAGACTGACACACAGTGTAACTCACCATACAGACTGACCCACAGTGTAACTCACCCTATAGACTGATACACAGTGTAACTCACCATACAGACTGACCCACAGTGTAACTCACCCTATAGACTGACACACAGTGTAACTCACCCTATAGACTGACCCACAGTGTAACTCACCCTATAGACTGACACACAGTGTAACTCACCACACAGACTGACACAGTGTAACTCACCATACAGACTGACACACAGTGTAACTCACCACACAGACTGACACACAGTGCAACTCACCATACAGACTGACACACAGTGTAACTCACCATACAGACTGACACACAGTGTAACTCACCACACAGACTGACACACAGTGTAACTCACCATACAGACTGACCCACAGTGTAACTCACCACACAGACTGACACAGTGTAACTCACCATACAGACTGACCCACAGTGTAACTCACCATACAGACTGACCCACAGTGTAACTCACCACACAGACTGACACAGTGTAACTCACCATACAGACACCATATACTGTAGGCAGGTATTCAACGTATCAGACATAAAGGGAAAACACACTGCTGGTTCACTTAGTATGTTTTTAGTCTTCTCTAAGAACAGGTGTGACATCACATCAATGTCCTGATACAATTCCCAGGAGAGGTAACAGCTTGTGGGGTGTGTCAGCTGTAACGTGGTTAACACATTATGCACAGGAACCCTTCTGAACCTGCACGGTGTGTTTTCTCCAGGTGTGATTGTTGATTCATTGATGGACAAGAGAAGACCATGTGTGTTTATTCACAGAATTACCAACAAGTCTTAGATTAATGGAACTATACTCTAGAAAGAGGTTGAGGTGGTGTGTGTGTGTGTGTGTGTGTGTGTGTGTAGTGTGTGTGTGTGTGTGTGTGTGTGTGTGTGTGTGTGTGTGTGTGTGTGTGTGTGTGTGTGTGGTGTGTGTGTGTGTGTGTGTGTGTGTGTGTGTGTGTGTGTGTGTGTGTCGGCCAGAAGGTCTCATCATTGTGTATGTGACACACTCTCTCTGTCACGGTGATCCTGCCCTTAGTAGTGACATTTACATGACCTTCACTCTCCATTAACGCCTCATACACACACACACACACACACACACACACACACACACACACACACACACACA
The DNA here is from genome assembly GCF_965601325.2 of Salmo salar. NCBI lineage: Eukaryota > Metazoa > Chordata > Actinopteri > Salmoniformes > Salmonidae > Salmo > Salmo salar. The sequence continues at coordinate 10,730,470 of NC_138309.1, forward strand.
CACACACACACACACACACACACACACACACACACACACCACCCATTCCTGTATCTCACACTTGGGAGGCTACGCTTCAGAAGTTTCTTGAGCAGATCTACGCTACTCTCATCAAGTTCTGACGAAATATAACCACACACTCTGTGAAATCACTCTAAAACTGAGGGTTCCTCATCATTTTAGTGAAATCTCTCTCTCTCCCTCTTCCTCTCTCTCTCTATCTTTCTCCTTCTCTCTGTGTGTCTGTCTGTGTCTCTACCTCTCTCTTTGTGTCTCTCTGTCTCTGTCTCTGTCTCCCTCTCTTTCCTGGTGAATAAGTCATTTGCTCTGGTAATGGACTGATGTTTCTGGTGACTTGACCTTTGAGGTTTACAGAGCTGGCTGTGGATGCCATCTACTGGGAAGGGTACACACATGAATGGACAAAAGCCACCCCCACACACAAAGAAATTGCTCTCTTTGGCTGCCTGAAATCGAGGAGAAGGAAAAGCTTTCCATTGTTTTCTTGTCATTGTGAGACATCAGCAGAAATATAACAGCCATCACCAATGGTTCCTCACAGGCAGATTAGCAGCAGGGGGACAACTCTCCAACTAATCAAACTGATGTGACACACTGAACAATTAGCCCAGCGAGTCAGTCAGGGTGTCTGTTATACAGGAACGTTACCCCAGGCTACAGATCTGTGATGCTCACAATGAACACAGAAATAAGGGAGAAAAGAAAGAAAACAAGAAAAGAATTGTATGAAAAGAATAAAAGAAGAGGATGAGGGGGAAAATGATTTTGAGCTCATTGTCTGTGGAAATGTAAAGGTGTGTGTGTTCGGGGGGGGGCACATTCTCCCTAATTAGAGCCTAGATTGACACTTCTTATTTATGACGAGCATTAATATTGTAACAAGTCATAGATATTGGCTGTGGCTGTGACAAGGTGACAATTTGTCTCAATCAATCTACTCCAGCCAACGAGGTAGAGAGAGACAGAGAGAGTGAAAGAGAGAAAAAGGGAGAGACAGAGAGAGGGAGGGAGGGAGAGAGAGAGAGAGAGGGAGAGAGTGAGAGTGTGACTGTGTCCTTCATGCATGTGTAATTGAACATTAGCCAGGTCTGTAGCATGGGAGTCTAACAACACCTGTAACCTTGGAAACCTTTACCAGTTTCCCACTGTCCCTTCTAAACTGGTGATTTACCACACTCTGGGGGGCCTGACACACCGGTAGGCACTAGATGCCCATGCTAGGTGGTTCGTATGGCTATGTCAATGGGTTTGAGCATGACTACATGCGACAAGACTGAACAAATTGTCTGTAAAAGTTCTATCTGGTTGGATCCAAATTTGGTTGGGTCGTGATGCTGGCAGCACAACAGTGGACTTAATGTTGATGCTTTGGATAGAAATGCTTACTAGATGATCATATACGTATGTATAAGGTTGGGTTTAAAGTTAATGATAAAAATCTCATTATAAAGTCCTCAAACATCTTCTTTTTATGTCTTCCATTGAGGATATGACCTCCATAAATCCTGCTCGATAAAATATGAATTAAAGGTACCGTAGAGGGTACAGAATCGTTAATATGACATCAACTATAAGTGTGAACCAGGCAGAAATGATGGGGGTTCCTAAATGGTACTTAATCTATATGGTCTTACATTCCAACACAATCTCACACTCAATTTGTGCAAATATAGTTTAGGGTATTTAATTATTTTCAGACGCTCCTATACCCTTATTCCCAACATTTTATACCCCATAGGTTGTAAATAAACCCTTTATAGACCGATATTGTCACACCCTGACCTGTTTCACCTGTCCTTGTGCTTGTCTCCACCCCCTCCAGGTGTCATCCATCTTCCCCACTTATCCTCTGGGTATACATACCTGTGTTCTTTGTCTGTCTGTGCCAGTTCGTCTTACATTTTACATTTACGTCATTTAGCAGATGCTCTTATTCAGAGCGACTTACAGTAGTGAATGCATACATTTCATGCATTTTTTTTTTTTGTACTGGCCCCCCGTGGGAATTGAACCCACAACCCTGGCGTTGCATACACCATGCTCTACCAACTGAGCCACAGGGAAGTCTTGTTTGTCAAGCTTACCAGTGTTTTTCCTGTCAGCTCTTGTCTTTTCCCAGCCTCTCTTTTTCTCATCCTCCTGGTTTTTGACTCTTGCCTGTCCTGACCCTGTACCCGCCCGCCTGACCACTCTGCCTGTCCCTGACCCTGCCTGCCGTCCTGTACCTTTGCTCCACCTCTGGGTTACTGAACTCTGCCTGTCCCTGACCCTGAGCCTAAGCCTGACTGCCGTCCTGTACCTTTGCTCCACTTCTGGGTTACTGAACTCTGTCTGTCCCTGAGCCTGCCTACCGTCCTGTACCTTTGCTCCACCTCTGGATTACTGAACTCTGCCTGTCCCTGACCCTGACTGTCGTCCTGTACGTTTGCTCCACCTCTGGATTATCGACCCCTGCCTGCCTTGACCTGTCGTTTGCCTGCCCCAGTTGTTACAATAAACATTGTTACTTCACACATTCTGCACTTGGGTCTTACCTTGATTCCTGATAGATATAACTTGTATGATTATCATAGAGCTGGGAAACCCATAGCCGAATGGCTTCAGACTGAGCATTTCTCACCATTTATTTACGGAGAGCAATTTCCGTTCTATAGCAGGTAGTGTCAATTTATTTACAGTACTATGTTGACTAATTGTTGCTTTCTTCTGTGGAAAAATATATGTATAAAGAATATGTATAACAATGCAAAATATACCAAAAGCTAAATCAAACAGAGATTTACGACTATTTAACCATGTTAATCATTACTGAAACATGCAAACTACAAATATTTAACCAGTTAAAGATAATGAATACATGACTAGGGCTGTTACGGTGACCGTATTACCGCCACACCGGCGGTCAAGAGTCAGGAAGAAAGTCAAATTCCACATGACCGTTTAGTCACGTTAATAAGGCCTCTCCAAGCTCTGATGCTGCTGATGGTCATGCAAGAAACAGCAAATGCTTTTTTTTGTGACTTTTTCAAATCATAGTCACACACCTCATGTAGCCTAGCACATAGGCCTATATTTTTTCATAAGGTTTGTACCAACTAAAGTGGCCAAATAACTTCTTAAAATGAAACACATTAATACACTTTACAACGGGTGTAGAGCCTAACTGGCACACATACACAGAGTGTGAGTTTCAAACTTGGGGAAGATCATTTTTACCATAAAAATGCACATTTATAATAAAAGCATTACATGCATAATTGCATTTGCAGTAACTTTTAAGAATGGCGTTTTCCTGCTAATGGAACATTTGCACTTATAGCCTACTGCCATGTATGTGAAGAAATAGCCTAATAGTTTATCAACATTTTAAGCTGAACGTTCTCGTCAGTTGCGTCAGGCTCATTGCTTAAACAGATTTCTTTATGCTAGTGGTTGTATTAAGTTGGGATCTATCACATCCCACAACTGTCCCAGACTCTTTGGAATATTTATTTCTAACACAGACTAGAATAGGTAAACTTTTGTATCATGGGGGATAGTAGATTGACAAAGGCTAGTGCTTTTGATGTTCGTTAGGCCTACTCAACTTGTTGGTTGATGAAAAGTAAATGTGGACAGTTCTTTCAATATCTTCAATATGTGCCTCAGAATTGGATAAGGACACGCACAGTTTCATCCCCGATGTGTCTGTCTTCACTTGTAGCCTGTGAGAAAGACACGATCAGGTGACTGAGAGCCATGTGAGTGAGAAGCACGCAGCTGGGAGAAGGGGATTATAAGGAGAAGGGAATTGTAATTATTATATTCAGCACAATGCCCACTGGCCGCAAAAGGCATATATTTTTTTAGGGGGCATTACGGCAACACAAAGGGGATGCAGCCGGAAAATTCTAGGCATTATCAAGTGCTTGTCAAAATGTGAATGAGAGACTGATGAAGTGTGCACCGGCAACACAAAAAAACTAAGCAGAGCTCGTGCCTTTCATGCAACTTTTTTCAAATCATCATTAGTCGCATCATGCAGCCTTAAAAATCAAATCATATAGCCCATCATTTTTTACATTTTTATTTAACCTTTATTTAACTAGGCAAGTCATATCATAACTAAAGTTACATAAATAACTATTTTATTCAGCTTATGTTCAATTGTATTCTTCATACTATAAAATAATATAAAATAATGCCACGAAATTCTAAGCAAATCTTGTCTGCTAAATGAACTAGTATAGCCCACAACAATATGGCATAGCCTGATCAGGAGCTAAAATATGGACAACTCAGAGTGTGCTATTCTGTTCTTCTGAAATAGATGACATTTTCTTCATATCTATATCTGCCTAACATATCTGTCTAAAATAAATAATGGATTTAATAATGCAATGGTGTAGTCGATATTACATTGATTTATTAGACTTTTTAAAATGTAGATGTTCCAAAGGTCTGCATGAGTACAACATGAGTACAAACAAAGTGAGTATAAAATGCATTATGAACAAAATGGTATAATGTAGGCTCCACGAAAAACAACGTAAGGCTACTACTGTAATATAATTATTTCGGTGACAACCTGGTTGATTAAAAATAGTGGGTTGTTAACACGTTTGTTTTTTTATATAAATAAATATGGGACACAAAAAAAAGGCAGTGTAGAACACCATTGCCCATCATGCATTGCTCTAATAACTTTCAAAAGATTGTTCCAAAGTTTACCCCTCAAAAATGTATATCCTATGAATGAAGTCGCACAAAAATGTGTATTTTCCTACCAATTAAGTCACACAAAAATGTGTCTTTCACACAAATAAATCTAGACAAAAACGCACGAAAACAAACAAAATCTGCTAAAATTATTTTTGTACGGAATTGCACGAATTGAGTGTGAGATTGTGTTGCAAATCCGGAAACGATACACTGTATAATTGAATAATATTTCCTCATATATCCATCCAGAGAACTAAATGTTTCTGGCACAGATTGTATGTTACCTGTAGCTAACTACATGTCCATGTTTTTACTCTCAATTTATTTACTAACTCTTACTCCAAATAAAAGGTGCATTCTTTTTTTCATAAATATAATTTACTTCAGAGGAGGAGAATTGTGTGTGTGTAAGCCCATTCCTACATGAACAGCATTAGTAGCTGATTAATATGATTTTATCTTCAGCTGTAAATTGTGTCCGTATAAACCCATGTGAACAGGTGCTACATAATAAGACATCCAACTTGGTTGGTTATTTGCTTCAGCATCTTTTTGATCCTGCAGGTTCAAAGTCATGTAATAATTCTCCATTGATATCCAGCTAGGAATTCATTAGAACATCAGTCTCTGGAGCTGTTCTGAAAGCTGTCTGTTTGGCTGTGTGTTTATTTGAAGTTGCAGGTGGGAGTAGTGTGTGTTAGAGGGTGTGTACGTGTACATGTATGTATGTATGTACGGTGTGTGTGTGTGTGTGTGTGTGTGTGTGTGTGTGTGTGTGGTGTGTGTGTGTGTGTGTGTGTGTGTGTGTGTGTGTGTGTGTGTGTGTGTATGTATGTATGTATGTATGTATGTATGTATGTATGTATGTATGTGTCTCTGTATATGTGCAGGTGAGAATTGAGCTAAAACTCAACATTCAGGAGAAAACCTGATCTTTTCACTTGAGCTGGATTTAGTGATGACGATATTTAAAAATAAATAATATTCAGCAAGTAATTATTACGTTCCTAAAATCTCATCGAAAACCGACCCCAAAACACACACTACTGTAACTATCTGACATGTTTCTTACCAGCTAACGTACTTCTGTGGCTTTTCGACTTTAGACAGAACTATTCAAAACTTGGCAAACAAGCGCTTTCTTCAGTTAGATACTAAATTGTATTAGGGGTGCAAATTTCACTGGGGACATGTCCCCCTTACATTCTGAAATTGCATTTATGTCCCCCACAGTTTTATCATTGGAATGTGATACAAAACGAGGCTGCGGTGTGCTTTAGGACCATGCGGACGCCTCCAAGCGGTCGGGTAAGCTATTTGGAGTTTTTATCCGACAGAAAAAAATGATGTCCCCCCCCACTTCTGAAACAAAAGTTGCGCCCCTGAATTGTATTACGGTATATATTGCATGCTATTTCTATGGAAACAGAGGAATGTTTTTATTTAATTGAATATGTCCAGGTATATTAAACACTGTCTTTTAACCTTGAACAGTATGAGGTAAGGTCACCCTACTGAGACAGGTTAAATATTTCCACCTTTCTCTCCACTGTTGATCGTTAACTATAACTTTTAAAATGATCACTTATATGTTATGAACCTTCCTTCGCTGCCGGGGTAAAATCGAGGTCGTCTCTCATCTCTCTCGCTCTCTCTCTAGAATGTCAGCTCTCATTACTAAAGGCATACAACATATTCAGAAGGGAGTGAATTGGCTTTATGGTGTTATGCAAAACAGGCTTTCACTGTGTGTGTGTGTGTGTGTGTGTGTGTGTGTGTGTGTGTGTGTGTGTGTGTGTGTGTGTGTGTGTGTGTCTGTGTGTGTGGACGGTGCGTGAGTGTAGCCTTCCTCTGAAAAGGCCTGGTGTCATATTAGAAAGCTTTGATGAGAGCATTAAACAGAACTGCCAAACGGGCACTTGCCCAGTGTCTGTGTCGGCAGCTCTCCAAAGAGGCAATGTTTGAACAGGGGACATGTGTGTGTGTGTGCGCCCGTGTGGCTGTGTGTGTGACAGGCTCCATGCTGAGCAGTGTGTTTCTGACAGCTCTCCCTCCAGGCCGAAGCTAATCCCTCTTTGTTTTCTAGAAAAAAAAACAGATTTTACAGAGAATCCCCTCTGGTGTCCTTGGTAGAGACACACATGTACACACACACACGCACACACACACAGATGCTGGTAACATTGAAGGCGTATAGCGGAGGAGAATGCAGCGAGAGGAATTAAGAGTTAATACTACTTAATACTAGGCAGGGTGTCTTAGAGATAATTCACCCTGAGAAGCAGAGAGATGGAGTTTAATGAGAGTTACACCTCCAGATTATATCCTGTAGAGGATTTGAACACGTTACTCATGGTGACTCTGTAGTATCACACCAAGCATTCAGGTCGACTGTCATGGTACTGGTACTGAAACGTCATGGCAAGGGAAGGAGCGAGTGATGGAAATGAACTGTGTTTCGTTCCATCAACTCACCACTCATGTGAATGCGTTAACTGTTTTCACACAAGGTTTGTAGAAACCCAACTAAGCTCTAGCCTCTTGCTCCCCTGTCGCGGTAGAGTTTAGCTGCAGTGCAGGGTGTAGATGTGTGGATGTGTGTGTGTGTGTTATTATAAAAAAAGTAATAGCTTGAAATAGACCACATTAACCTGCTGTACTATGTGGAGCTGGACTGGTTTACACTGAGAAAACACACACACACACAAAGCTACGACGGCTTAACTGTGTTTATGGGTTACACCAATACCATAAATAAACAATACATTGCAGGCTTTAGAGTTAATTCAATGCACTGTTATAGAGAGAGAGATCCAGCTCTCTAAAGAAATGACTTATAGCATTAATTACTGTGATTCACAGCTGGATGATGAAACTATAATGTGGAGTCAGGGTTTAAATAGTACAACTATTACATAATGAACAAAATGAATTACTATCCTGTTATACGGACTATACTGTTATACTGACTATACTGTTATACTGACTATACTGTTATAATGACACTACTGTTATATACTGACTATACTGTTATATACTGACTATACTGTTATACTGACTATACTGTTATAATGACACTACTGTTATATACTGACTATACTGTTATACTGACTATACTGTTATATACTGACTATACTGTTATATACTGACTATACTGTTATACTGACTATACTGTTATACTGACTATACTGGTATACTGACTATACTGTTATACTGACTATACTGTTATACTGACTATACTGTTATACTGACTATACTGTTATATACTGACTATACTGTTATACTGACTATACTGTTATATACTGACTATACTGTTATACTGACTATACTGTTATATACTGACTATACTGTTATATACTGACTATACTGTTATACTGACTATACTGTTATACTGACTATACTGTTATATACTGACTATACTGTTATACTGACTATACTGTTATATACTGACTATACTGTTATACTGACTATACTGTTATATACTGACTATACTGTTATATACTGACTATACTGTTATATACTGACTATACTGTTATACTGACTATACTGTTATACTGACTATACTGTTATATACTGACTATACTGTTATACTGACTATACTGTTATAATGACACTACTGTTATATACTGACTATACTGTTATACTGACTATACTGTTATACTGACTATACTGTTATATACTGACTATACTGTTATACTGACTATACTGTTATATACTGACTATACTGTTATACTGACTATACTGTTATACTGACTATACTGTTATACTGACTATACTGTTATATGACTAACGTTATACTGACTATACTGTTATACTGACTATACTGTTATATACTGACTATACTGTTATACTGACTATACTGTTATATACTGACTATACTGTTATACTGACTATACTGTTATAATGACTACTACTGTTATATACTGACTATACTGTTATACTGACTATACTGTTATAATGACTATACTGTTATACTGACTATACTGTTATACTGACTATACTGTTATATACTGACTATACTGTTATACTGACTATACTGTTATAATGACACTACTGTTATATACTGACTATACTGTTATATACTGACTATACTGTTATACTGACTATACTGTTATACTGACTATACTGTTATACTGACTATACTGTTATAATGACTATACTGTTATACTGACTATACTATTATACTGACTATACTGTTATACTGACTATACTGTTATACTGACTATACTGTTATATTACTGTTATACTGACTATACTGTTATACTGACTATACTGTTATACTGACTATACTATTATAATGACTATACTGTTATACTGACTATACTGTTATACTGAATATACTGTTATATTACTGTTATACTGACTATACTGTTATACTGACTATACTGTTATAATGACTATACTGTTATAATGACACTACTGTTATATACTGACTATACTGTTATACTAACTATACTGTTATATACTGACTATACTGTTATACTGACTATACTGTTATAATGACTATACTGTTATACTGACTATACTGTTATACTGACTATACTGTTATAATGACTATACTGTTATATACTGACTATACTGTTATACTGACTATACTGTTATACTGACTATACTGTTATAATGACACTACTGTTATATACTGACTATACTGTTATACTGACTATACTGTTATAATGACACTACTGTTATATACTGACTATACTGTTATACTGACTATACTGTTATAATGACACTACTGTTATATACTGACTATACTGTTATACTGACTACTACTGTTATATACTGACTACTACTGTTATATACTGACTACTACTGTTATAATGACACTACTGTTATATACTGACTATACTGTTATACTGACTATACTGTTATACTGACTACTACTGTTATATACTGACTATACTGTTATACTGACTATACTGTTATACTGACTATACTGTTATACTGACTATACTGTTATACTGACTATACTGTTATAATGACACTACTGTTATATACTGACTATACTGTTATACTGACTATACTGTTATAATGACGATACTGTTATACTGACTATACTGTTATACTGACTATACTGTTATAATGATACTACTGTTATATACTGACTATACTGTTATACTGACTATACTGTTATACTGACTATACTGTTATACTGACTATACTGTTATATACTATTATACTGTTATATACTGACTATACCGTTAATATACTCCTTTAATGTTATGTACTGACTATACTGTTATATACTGATTGTAGTGTCATATACTGACTATTCTATTACATACTGACTATACTGCTAAATACAGATTATACTGTTATATACTGACTATACTGTTATGTACTCTAATATACTGACTATACTGTTATATAGTGACAATACTGGTATATACTCTTATACTGTTATATACTGACTATACTGTTATATACTGACAATACTGTTATATACTGACAATACTGTTATATACTGATTATAATGTTATATACTGACTACACTGTTATATACTGGCTAAACTGTTATATACTGGCTATACTGTTATATACTGACTATACTGTTATATACTGACTATACTGTTATACTGACTATACTGTTATATTAACTACACTGTTATATACTGACTATACTGTTATACTGACTATACTGGTATACTGACTATACTGTTATATACTGACTATACTGCTATATACTGACTATACTGTTATACTGACTATACTGGTATACTGACTATACTGTGATATACTGACTATACTGACTATACTGTTATACTGACTACTGTTACATACTGACTATACTGTTATATACTGACTATACTGTTGTATAATGACAATACAATTATAATGACTATACTGTTATATACTGACTATACTGTTATAATGACTATGCTGTCATATACTGACTATACTGTTATATAATGACTATACTGTTATAATGACTATACTGTTATAATGACTATACTGTTATAATGACTATGCTGTTATAATGACTATAATGTTATACTGACTATACTGTTATATACTGACTATACTGTTACCTACTCTTATATACTGACTATATGGTTATATACGGATTATACTGTTATATACTGACTGTACTGGTATATACTCTTATACTGTTATATACTGACAATACTGTGATATACTGACAATACTGTTATATACTGAAAATACTGCTATATACTGACTATAGTGTTATATACTGACTATACTGTTATATACTGACTATACTGTTATACTAACTATACTGTTATACTGACTATACTGTTATACTACTATACTGTTATACTAACTATACTGTTATACTACTATTATACTGACTATACTGTTAGACTACCGTTATACGGACTATACTGTTATACTACTATTATACTGACTATACTGTTATACTGACTATACTGTTATACTGACTAAACTGTTATACTGACTATACTGTTATACTAACTATACTGTTATACTGACTATACTGTTATACTAACTATACTGTTATACTACTATTATACTGACTATACTGTTAGACTACCGTTATACGGACTATACTGTTATACTACTATTATACTGACTATACTGTTATACTAACTATACAGTTATAAAACTGTTATACTGACTATACTGTTATAGTGACTAAACTGTTATACTGACTATACTGTTATACTAACTATACTGTTATACTGACTATACTGTTATACTAACTATACTGTTATACTACTGTTATACTGACTATACTGTTCTAAAAATGTTATACTGACTATACTGTTATACTGACTAAACTGTTATATTAACTCTGCTTTTATACTGACTATACTGTTATACTACTGTTATACTGACTATACTGATCTAAAACTGTTATACTGACTATACTGATCTAAAACTGTTATACTGACTATACTGTTATACTGACTAAACTGTTATACTGACTATACTGTTATACTGACTATACTGTTATACTGACTATACTGTTATACAAACTATACTGTTATAATGACTATACTGTTATACTGACTATACTGTTATACTACTGTTATACTGACTATACTGTTATACTGGCTAAACTGTTATACTGACTATACTGTTATACTACTGTTATACTGACTATACTGTTATACTGGCTAAACTGTTATACTGACTATACTGTTATACTACTGTTATACTGACTATACTGTTATACTGGCTAAACTGTTATACTGACTATACTGTTATACTAACTATACTGTAATACTACTGTTATACTGACTATACTGTTATTCTGACTATACTGTTATATACTGTTGTACTGATTATACTGTTATTCTGACTATACTGTTATACTACTGTTATACTGACTATACTGTCATTCTGACTATACTGTTATACTAACTATACTGTTATTCTACTGTTATACTGACTATACTGTTATAAAACTGTTATACTGACTATACTGTTATACTGACTAAACTGTTATACTGACTATACTGTTATACTGACTATACTGTTATACTACTGTTATAATGACTATACTGTTATACTGACTATACTGTTATACTACTGTTATAATGACTATACTGTTATACTGACTAAACTGTTATAATGACACTACTGTTATATACTGACTATACTGTTATGACACTACTGTTATATACTGACTATACTGTTATACTGACTATACTGTTATATACTGACTATACTGTTATACTACTGTTATACTGACTATATTGTTATACTGACTATACTGTTATACTGACTATACTGTTATACTGACTATACTGTTATACTGAATATACTGTTATATATTGACTACACTGTTATACTGACTATACTGTTATATACTGACTATACTGTTATACTACTATTATACTGACTATACTGTTATACTACCGTTATACGGACTATACTGTTATACTACTATTATACTGACTATACTGTTATACTAACTATACAGTTATAAAACTGTTATACTGACTATACTGTTATACTGACTAAACTGTTATACTGACTATACTGTTATACTAAATATACTGTTATACTGACTATACTGTTATTCTAACTATACTGTTATACTACTGTTATACTGACTATACTGTTCTAAAACTGTTATACTGACTATACTGTTATACTACTGTTATACTGACTATACTGTTATACTGACTAAACTGTTATACTGACTATACTGTTATACTGACTATACTGTTATACTGACTATACTGTTATACAAACTATACTGTTATAATGACTATACTGTTATACTAACTATACTGTTATACTGACTATACTGTTATACTGACTATACTGTTATATTACTGTTATACTGACTATACTGTTATACTGACTATACTGTTATACTGACTATACTGTTATACTACTGTTATACTGACTATACTGTTATACTGGCTAAACTGTTATACTGACTATACTGTTATATTGTCTATACTTTTCTACTAACTATACTGTAATACTACTGTTATACTGACTATACTGTTATTCTGACTATACTGTTATACTGACTATACTGTTATACTGACTATACTGTTATACTGACTATACTGTTATACTGACTATACTGTTATACTGACTATACTGTTATATACTGACTATACTGTTATTCTGGCTATACTGTTATACTGACTATCCTGTTATACTGACTATACTGTTATACTGACTATACTGTTATATACTGACTATACTGTTATACTGACTATACTGTTATATACTGACTATACTGTTATATACTGACTATACTGTTATACTGACTATATTGTTATACTGACTATACTGTTATAATGACTATACTGTTATACTGACTATACTGTTATAATGACTATACTGTTATACTGACTATACTGTTATACTACTGTTATACTGAATATACTGTTATTCTGACTATACTGTTATACTGACTATACTGTTATACTAACTATACTGTTATACTGACTATACTGTTATACTGACTATACTGTTATACTGACTATACTGTTATACTGACTATACTGTTATACTGACTATACTGTTATACTAACTATACTGTAATACTACTGTTATACTGAATATACTGTTATTCTGACTATACTGTTATACTACTGTTATACTGACTATACTGTTATACTGACTATACTGTTATACTAACTATACTGTAATACTACTGTTATACTGACTATACTGACTATACTGTTATACTAACTATACTGTAATACTACTGTTATACTGACTATACTGTTATTCTGACTATACTGTTATACTACTGTTATATACTGACTATACTGTTATACTGACTATACTGTTATACTAACTATACTGTAATACTACTGTTATACTGACTATACTGACTATACTGTTATACTAACTATACTGTAATACTACTGTTATACTGACTATACTGTTATTCTGGCTATACTGTTATACTACTGTTATACTGACTATACTGACTATACTGTTATACTAACTATACTGTAATACTACTGTTATACTGAATATACTGTTATTCTGACTATACTGTTATACTACTGTTATATACTGACTATACTGTTATACTGACTATACTGTTATACTGACTATACTGTTATTCTACTGTTATACTGACTATACTGTTATACTGACTATACTGTTATACTAACTATACTGTAATACTACTGTTATACTGATTATACTGTTATTCTGACAATACTGTTATACTACTGTTATACTGACTATACTGTCATTCTGACTATACTGTTATATACTGATTATACTGTTATACTAACTATACTGTTATTCTACTGTTATACTGACTATACTGTTATAAAACTGTTATACTGACTATACTGTTATACTGACTAAACTGTTATACTGACTATACTGTTATACTGACTATAATGTTCTACTACTATTAAAATGACTATACTGTTATACTGACTAAACTGTTATAATGACACTACTGTTATATACTGACTATACTGTTATGACACTACTGTTATATACTGACTATACTGTTATGACACTACTGTTATATACTGACTATACTGTTATACTGACTATACTGTTATACTGACTATACTGTTATACTGACTATACTGTTATAATGACTATACTGTTATACTGACTAAACTGTTATAATGACACTACTGTTATATACTGACTATACTGTTATACTGACTAAACTGTTATAATGACACTACTGTTATATACTGACTATACTGTTATGACACTACTGTTATATACTGACTATACTGTTATGACACTACTGTTATATACTGACTATACTGTTATACTGACTATACTGTTATATACTGACTATACTGTTATACTGACTATACTGTTATATACTGACTATACTGTTATACTACTGTTATACTGACTATATTGTTATACTGCCTATACTGTTATACTGACTATACTGTTATATTGACTATACTGTTATACTGACTATACTGTTATATTGACTATACTGTTATACTGACTATACTGTTATATTGACTATACTGTTATACTGACTATACTGTTATAACGACTATACTGTTATACTGAATATACTGTTATAACGACTATAGTGTTATACTGCCTATATTGTTATACTACTGTTATACTGACTATACTGTTATAATACTGTTATAATGGCTATACTGTTATACTGACTATATTGTTATATTGACTATACTGTTATATACTGTTATACTGACTATATTGTTATATTCACTATACAGTTATACTACTGTTATACTGACTATACCTTTCTCAACGTCAGAACTATTTTTATCTAGTCATTACTACAAGGCATCACTTACACATTATGAATCTTATGGAGTGTGTGTTTGTGTGTGTGTTTTGGTTTTACTATCCTTGTGGG
Organism: Salmo salar; assembly: GCF_965601325.2. Classification (NCBI taxonomy): domain Eukaryota; kingdom Metazoa; phylum Chordata; class Actinopteri; order Salmoniformes; family Salmonidae; genus Salmo; species Salmo salar. The sequence continues at coordinate 10,745,978 of NC_138309.1, forward strand.
GAACAGAAGTCCTCACAAGAATCGTTAAACAGGGAAAATTCGGACAAGTGGGGACATTTTGCCGGGCCCCAAAAGGAAAAAGACAATTTTCGGCTTAGGGGTTAGGTTTAGCGTTACAATTAGTGTTCAAATTGGGGTTAGGGGTTAGGTTTAGTGTTAGGTTTAGGGGTTTGGGGTTAAGATTGGGGTTATGGTCAAGGTTAGGTTAGGTTAAGGGTTAAGGATAAATATGATTTTGAAAGGGAATCAATTGTTTGGTCCCCACAAGAATAGCAAAACAAACATATGTGTGTGTGTGTGTGTGTGTGTGTTGCGGGTGTGTGTTCGTGCGTGTGTGTACATGTGTTTGTGACTGAGGCATTACTTATTCATTTTGAATCCCCATTAGCTGCACACAGGCCCTGCAGTGGTCAATCTAACCATCTTTAAACACACTGTTCTGTAGCCGGCTGCATTAAACAAGCCAATAATTCAGGAATCGATCAATAGCGCTCACTAAGAAATTTCCTACCATTTGGTCTCGCTGTGGGAAAGATAAGGCAAATGAGTCCCAGTGTGTGTTTTACGATATAAAACGCCTGCATTAGAATTGATCTACTGCAATAACAGTAAATTGTATATGCTATAATTGTGTTTGCAAGGTAGCAAACCCTCAAACATGTAATAATGTACTTCTTAGAGAGTAAACAAATCGTTATATCATATTGCTCAATAAACAAGCTTGGATACACCCTGCCGTAGCGTATAGGCTTAAAGACATGCTCTTTGACTGCAAGCAATTTATTTCTCTTTCATGTACCATACCCATTGATCCAAACAATAAGTAATCTATAGTAGCTTATTTAGCATAATCACTATTTGACCCACATGGTAATGATAGTTATTAATGCCTGGCTGGTTAATGACTGTGAGAAGATATAGTCTAGCGTGACAGAGAGGGCTATTCTCATGTAGAATGATGCTGTAATAGGATTTCGACAGCATACCTAAACCCACATCTAGATAACACAAATTAGTCTCTATTGAAGAATACTGGAGGTTAGTATGTGCTGGAGACAGAACTTTGTGTCTATCTCTATTTTTCTCTTTTTGTTAGTATGTGTACATATTACATTTGTGTGTGTGTGTGTTTTAAATACTGTAGGATGGATTATATAGTCTTACCAGTGTTGTTTCCCAGTCCCCTCATAGGTCCTTTGTGGTAGTGGTTGACTCTGTCCTCATAGATGGGCTCTTTGTGGTGGTCTGGGGATCCCAGGGGACGCAAGTCTGGACCACAGTGACTGTGCTGATTACTGTAGGAACCCCTGGAACCTGGAGAGGGGGAGGTAGGGTGTAAATGAGGGAGGAAGAGAGAGAAAGACATAGAGAAAGACAGAGAGAGAGAGAGAGGGGAGAGAGAGAAATCAGTCCTGAGTATTGACTTTTCTCCAGCAAAATGTATTTCTCCATACACATTGTCCCTAAGAGATCCAGCCTCTCCTCTCTTTCTCTGTAATCATCTTAGCTTCTGTCCCAATAGTCTCTCTCTAGCCTCCTCTACTCCCATAGCCTCCAGCCTCTACTCCCATAACCTCTATAGCAGGGATCATCAACTACATTAATATTTTTTTTAAGCAGATGGTCAGGGGGCTGTAAAATTATTTCAAATAATAATTTCTAGATTGCAAGAAGCCCAAACAGATATAATATTTGACTAAAATAATTTCAAACCTTCCTTACATTTGTGTGGGAATATTTTGGAACAGATATCCTAAATTAAAATCTCTTGCAGCTGATTTCCTGGTGTTTTTACAGTCTTATGTCCAACAATAAAGAAACAAAAAAAATATATATATATATTTGTTTTGTATTTATTTGCTCAGAAAACTTAGGCGGGGGGTCACCAGTTGGGGAACCCTGCTCTACTCCCCTAGCACCTCTCTATCCCTGCCTTCTTCAGTCCACTATACACTGGGATAGTAGTGGAAAACTCTACACGCACACACACACACTTCACAACCCCGGCTCATTCCCGACAGTGAGAAGCCAGAATCTATCCCCCAGCATAAGAGAGGAAAGAGTATGTGCATGTACGTGTGTAAATGTCTGTGTTTGTGCAGCAGGTATTCTACACTGGGGGACCATGAGGAAATGTCATCCACGGATGAAGAGGGAACTAATGGGAGGAGGAGAGGAGAGGGGAATGAGGAGAGAGGTAGGAGGAAAGACAGATGAGGAGAGGAAGATGAGGAGAAGGGAATGAGAAGAGAGGGATGAGGAGAGACGGATGAGAATAGGAGGATGATGAGAGAGGGATGAGGAGAGATGGATGAGGAGAGAGGGATGAGGAGAGAGGGATGAGGATAGGAGGATGATGAGAGAGGGATGAGGATAGGATGATGATGAGAGAGGGATGATGAGAGAGGGATTAGGATAGGAGGATGATGAGAGAGGGATGAGGAGAGAGTGATGAAGAGAGTGGGATGAGGAAAGAGGGATGATGAGAGAGGGATGATGAGAGAGGGATGTTGAGAGAGGGGTGAAGAGAGAGGGATGTTGAGAGAGGGATGAGGAAAGAGGGATTAGGAGAGAGGGGTGAAGAGTGAGGGATGAGGAGAGAGGGGTGAAGAGAGAGGGATGTTGAGAGAGGGATGAGGAGAGAGGGATGATGAGAGAGGGATTAGGAGAGAGGGGTGAAGAGAGAGGGATGAGGAGAGAGGGGTGAAGAGATACGGATGATGAGAGACGGATGAGGAGAGAGGGGAACACAGTCAGTTGCACTAACAACAGGAGATATTCTCCCTGAATGCTGTATTTCTATAGTGAACCAGTCAAAAATTAGCCACCCTTCGCCTTGATGACAGCTTTGCACACTCTTGGCATTCTCTCAACCAGCTTTTTATTTTTTCGAAATTTTTATTTCACCTTTATTTAACCAGGTAGGCCAGTTTACAACTGCGACCTGGCCAAGATAAAGCAAAGCAGTGCGACAAAAACAACAACACAGAGTTACACATGGGATAAACAAACGTACAGTCAATAACACAATAGAAAAATCTATATACAGTGTGTGCAATTGTAGTAAGATTAGGGAGGTAAGGCAATAAATAGGCCATAGTGGCGAAATAATTACAATTTAGCATTAACACTGGAGTGAGATGTACAGATGATGATGTGCAAGTAGAGATACTGGGGTGCAAAAGAGCAAAAATAAACAACAATATGGGGATGAGGTAGTTGGGTGGGCTATTTACAGATGGGCTGTGTACAGGTGCAGTGATTGGTTAGCTGCTCTGACAGCTGATGCTTCAAGTTAGTGAGGGAGATATAAGTCTCCAGCTTCAGTGATTTTTGCAATTCGTTCCAGTCATTGGCAGCAGAGAACTGGAAGGAAAGGCAGCCAAAGGAGGAGTTGGCTTTGGGGATGACCAGTGAAATATACCTGCTGGAGCGCATGCTACTGGGTGGGTGTTGCTATGGTGACCAGTGAGCTGAGATAAGGCGGGGCTTTACCTAGCAAAGACTTATAGATGACCTGGAGCCAGTGAGTTTGGCGATGAATATGAAGCGAGGGCCAGCCAACGAGAGCATACAGGTCGCAATGGTGAGAAGTACATGGGGCTTTGGTGACAAAACGGATGGCACTGTGATAGACTACATACAATTTGCTAAGTAGAATGTTGGAGGCTATTTTGTAATTTACATCGCCGAAGTCAAGGATCAGTAGGATAGTCAGTTTTACAAGAGTATGTTTAGCAGCATGAGTGAAGGAGGCTTTGTTGCGAAATAGGAAGCCTATTCTAGATTTAATTTTGGATTGCAGATGTTTAATGTGAGTCTGGAAGGAGAGTTTACTGTCTAACCAGACAGCTAGGTATTTGTAGTTGTCCACATATTCTAATTCAGAACCGTCCAGAGTAGTGATGCTAGTCGGGCGGGCGGGTGCGGGCAGAGATCGGTTGAAGAGCATGCATTTAGTTTTACTTGCATTTAAGAGCAGTTGGAGGCCACGGAAGAAGTGTTGTATGGCATTGAAGCACGTCTGGAGGTTTGTTAACACAGTGTCCAAAGAAGGGCCAGAAGTATACAGAATGGTGTCTTCTGCGTAGAGGTGGATCAGAGAATCACCAGCAGCAAGAGCGACATCATTGAAATATACGGAGAAAAGAGTTGGCCTGAGAATTGAACCCTGTGGCACCCCCATAGAGACTGCCAGAGGTCCGGACAACAGGCCCTCCGATTTGACACACTGAAATCTATCTGAGAAGTAGTTGGTGAACCAGGCGAGGCAGTCATTTGAGAAATCGATTGACAGAGTCGAAAGCCTTGGCCAGGTCGATGAAGACGGCTGCACAGTACTGTCTTTCATACCAGATTGCATAGCGGAGAAGGTACGGTGGGATTCGAAATGGTCGGTGATCTGTTTGTTAACTTGGCTTTCGAAGATTTTAGAAAGGCAGGGCAGAATGGATATAGGTCTGTAACAGTTTGGGTCTAGAGTGTCTCCCCCTTTGAAGAGGGGGGTGACCGCGGCAGCTTTCAATTTTTAGGGATCTCAGATGATAGGAAAGAGAGGTTAAACAGGCTAGTAATAGGGGTTGCAACAATTGCGGCGGATAATTTTAGAAAGAGAGGGTCCAGATTGTCTAGCCCAGGTGATTTGTAGGGGTCCAGATTTTGCAGCTCTTTCCGAACACCAGCTATCTAGATTTGGGCGAAGGGGAAGAAGGGGGGGCTTGGGCAAGTTGCTGCGTTGGGTGCAGAGATGTTGGCAGGGGTAGCCAGGTAGAAAGCTCAGCCAACCGTAGAAAAATGCTTATTGAAATGGATTTATTGGTGGTGACAGTATTTCCTAGCCTCAGAGCAGTGGGCAGCTGAGAGGAGGTGCTCTTATTCTCCACGGACTTCACAGTGTCCCAAAACGTTTTGGAATTTGTGCTACAGGTTGCAAATTTCTGTTTGAAAAAGCTATCCTTTGCTTTCCTAACTGAGTGTGTATATAACTTCCCTAAAAAGTTGCATATCGCGGGGGCTATTCAATGCTAATGCAGTAGGCCACAAGATGTTTTTGTGATTGTCAAGGGCAGTCAAGTCTGGAGTGAACCAAGGGCTATATCTGTTCTTAGTTCTACATTTTTTGAATGGGGCATGCTTATTTAAGATGGTGAGGAAAGCACTTTTAAAGAATAACCAGGCATCTCTACTGACGGGATGAGGTCAATATCCTTCCAGGATACCCGGGCCAGGTCGATTAGAAAGGCCTGCTCGCTGAAGTGTTTTAGGGAGCGTTTGACAGTGATGAGGGGTGACCATTTGACCGGGGACCCATTGCGGACAGATTGCAATGAGGCAGTGATTGCTGAGATCCTGGTTGAAGACAGCAGAGCTGTGTTTAGAGGATTACGTCTATGAGGGTGCCCGTGTTTACGGATTTGGAGTTGTACCTGGTAGGTTCCTTGATAATTTGTGTGAGATTGAGGGCATCTAGCTTAGATTGTAAGACGGCCGGCGTGTTAACCATATCCCAGTTTAGGTCACCTAACAGTCGACCGGATAAATTGGGGGCAATCAATTCACATAAGGAGTCAAGGGCACAGCTGGGGGCTGAGGGGGGTCTATAACAAGCGGCAACAGTGAGAGACTTATTTTCTGGAAAGATGGATTTTTAAAAGTAGAAGCTCGAACTGTTTTGGCACAGACCTGGATAGCATGACAGAACTCTAGGCTCTCTCTGCAGTAGATTGCGACTTCGCTCCCTTTGGCAGTTCTACCTTGGTGGAAAATGTTGTAGTTGGGAATGGACATTTCTGAATTTTTGGTGGCATTCCTCAGCCAGGATTCAGACACGGCTAGGTCATCAGAGTTGGCAGAGTGTGCTAAAGCAGTGAGTAGAACAAACTTAGGGAGGAGGCTTCTGATGTTAACATGCGTGAAACCAAGGCTTTTACGGTTACAGAAGTCAACAAATGATAGTGCCTGGGGAATAGGTGTGGTACTGGGGTCTACAGGGCCTGGGTTAACCTCTACATCACCAGAGGAACAGAGGAGGAGTAGGATAAGTGTATGGCTAAAAGCTATAAGAACTGGTCGTCTCGTGCGTCGGGAACAGAGAATAAAAGGAGAAGATTTCTGGGCGTGGTAGAATAGGTTCAGGGCATAATGTACAGACAAGGGTATGGCAGGATGTGAGTACAGTGGTAAACCTAGGCGTTGAGTGACGATGAGAGAGGTTTCGTCTCTGGTGGCACCAGTTAAGCCAAGTGAGGTCTCCGCATGTGTGGGGGTGGGACAAAAGAGCTATCGAAGGCAAGGTGAGCGGGACTGAGGGCTCTACAGTGAAATAAAACAATAAGAACTAGCCGAGACAGCAGTAGACAAGGCATATTGACATTAGAGAGAGGCAGAAAGCAGTAACAGGTGTTGCTCGGGAGAGCTAAGACAACAACGGGTAAATAGCGATGAATGGGCAGAGCGGGTCAGTTAGGTACATACATGACCTGAGTTCGAGGCTGGGGCCTCCAGATAAACAAAATTAGGTACCATGTAATTGAAACAGTCCAGGGGGCATCAGCTGTGTAGCTGAGTGATCATAGGGTCCAAAGAACAGCAATAGGTGAGTCAGTACAACGCTAGTCAAGCGGGAGACACAGTGTTTAGAAAGCTAGCAGGCTGGGGCAAGAAGATGGGTCTTCGGCGACATCGCAACGGAAAATCCTGTTGAGACCACATCGGGCGATTACGTCGGCAGACCAGTCGTGATGGATCAGTGGGGCTCTGTGTCGACAATAAAGGGTCCTGGCCAATTGGCAAAAGAGGTATTGTAGCCCTAGAATTAGCTGATATACGGGGCCTAGCTCGAGGCTAGCTCAAGGCTAACTGGTGCTTGCTTCAGGACAGAGGCGTTAGCTAACAGTAGCCACTCGCTAGCAGCTAGCTAGCTACGATGATCCGGTGTAATGATCCAGAGTGGCAGGAATCCGGTGATGTGGTAGAGAGAAGCAGTCCGATATACTCTGGGTTGATATCGCTCTGTGCAGACAGGCATGTATTGTCCGAGCTAAAGCTGGCGGTGTCCGAGCTAAATGTGAAGACTGCTAGCCGTGGCTAACAAAGACTAGTAGCTAGTTAGCTGGCTAGCTCCTGACGGAGGTACTAGTTATAAGGAATAAAAATAGCAGAACCATACCACATTGGGTGATGCGGGTTGCAGGAAAGTATATTTAGTTGATAGATAGAAAGTGAGATTAAAATCTATATGAGAAAAAAACTGAACAAATGATTATTTACACAGGATAAGACACAGGAAAAGACAACGACAAACACAACACACATCCGACTGCTACGCCATCTTGGATCACAGCTTCATGAGGTAGTCACCTGGAATGCATTTCAATTAACAGGTGTGCCTTGTTAAAAGTTAATTTGTGGAATTTATTTCCTTCATAATGTGTTTGAGCCAATCAGTTGTGTTGTGACAAAGTAGGGGTGGTATACAGAAGATAGCCTTATTTGGTAAAAGACCAAGTCCATATTACTGCAAGAACAGCTCAAATAAGCAAAGAGAAACAGCAGTCCATCATTACTTTAAGACATGAAGGTCAGTCAATCCGGAAAATGTCAAGAACTTTGAAAGTTTCTTCAAGAGCAGTCGCAAAAACCATCAAGCGCTGTGATGAAACTGTCTCTCATGACGACCGCCACAGGAAAGGAAGACCCAGAGTTACCTCTGCTGCAGAGAATAAGTTGATTGGAGTTAACTGCACCTCAGATTGCAGCTCAAATAAATGCTTCACAATTCAAGTATCAGACACATCTCAACCTCAACTGTTCAGAGGAGACTGTGTGAATCAGGACTTCATGGTCAAATTGCTGTAAGGAACCCTCTACTGAAGGACACCAATAATAAGAAGAGACTTGCTTGAGCCAAGAAACACGAACAAAGGATATTAGATCGGTGGAAGTCTGTCTTTTGGTCTAATGAGTCCAAATTTGAGATTTTTGGTTCCAAACGCAGTTTCTTTGTGAGACGCAGAGTAGGTGAACGGATGATCTCTCCATGTGTAATTCCCACCGTGAAGCGTGGAGGAGTGATGGTGTGGGGGTGCTTTGCTGGTGACACCGTCAGTGAATTATTTAGAATTCAAGGCACACTTAACCAGCTTGGCTACCACAGCATTCTGCAGCGATAAGCCATCCCATCTGGTTTGCGCTTAGTGGGACTATGATTTGTTTTTCAACAGGACAATGACCCAACACACCTCCAGGCTGTGTAAGGGCTATTTGACCAAGAAGGAGAGTGATGAAGTGCTGCATCAGATGACCTGGCTTCCACAATCACCCAACCTCAACCAAATTGAGATGGTGTGGGATGAGTTGGACCGCAGAGTGAAGGAAAAGCAGCCAACAAGTGTTCAGCATATGTGGGAACTCCTTCAAGACTGTTGGAAAAACATTCCAGGTGAAGCTGGTTGAGAGAATGTCAAGCGTGTGCAAAGCTGTCATCAAGGCAAAGGGTGGCTACTTTGAAGAATCTAAAATATACAATATATTTTGATTTGTTTAACACTTTTTTGGTTACTACATGATTCCATGTGTTATTTCATAGTTTTGATATTTTCACTATTATTCTACAATGTAGAAAACAGTAAAAATAATGAAAAACCCTTGAATGAGTAGGTATGTCCAAACTTTTGACTGGTACTTTCTATTGTGCTGTGGTAGAGGGTATTTTACCAAGCTACTGTGTAGGGAGGACAGAGTTGTTATGTAATCTCTATAGAGCATATTGTCTAGCATCAGCCATAAAATAATAAGATTCAAAATGCATTTTCCTCAGTCCTTTGTGTGTGTGTGGTGTGTGTGTGTGTGTGTGTGTGTGTGTGTGTGTGTGTGTGTGTGTGTGTGTGCGTGCGCACGTTTCCCACTTTTTTGGCAGGATTCCCGAACACAGACACCTCTGACTTTTCCTCACTGAGTGCTTGTTCATTACACTGCATAACAAATGTATGGCAGGGCCTCCCTGGGAGGAAGAAGGAAGGGGGAGAGGGGAGTGAAAGAGCAAGAGACAGAGACAGAGAGAGACAGAGAGACAGAGACAGAGAGAGACAGAGACCTAGATCGAGACAGAGAAAGCTAATAATAAAATAAAATATTTGGCATGGGTCATCAGACACTCAAAAAGTTCTACAGCGTCACCATCGAGAGCATCCTGACCGGTTGCATCACTGCCTGGTATGGCAACTGCTCGGCATCTGACCGTAAGGCGCTACAGAGGGTAGCGCGTACGGCCCAGTACATCACTGGGGCCAAGCTTCCTGCCATCCAGGACCTATATACTAGGCAGTGTCAGAGGCCCCAAAAAATGTCAAAAACTCCAGTCACCCAAGTCATAGACTGTTTTCTCTGCTACCACACGGCAAGTGGTACCGAAGCACCAAGTCTAGGTCCAAAAGGCTCATTAACAACTTCTACCCCCAAGCCATAAGACTGCTGAACAATTAATCAAATGACCACCCTGACTATTTGCATTTACACTCCCCCACCCCCTTTGTTTTTACACTACTGCTACTTGCATAGTCACCTTACCCCTACCTGTATGTACAAATTACCTCGACTAACCTGTACCCCTGCACATTGACTCAGTACCTGTACAAATGTATATAGCCTCGTTATTCTTGTTTTATTGTGTTACTTTTTTTTTTTAACTTTAGTTTATTTACTAAATATTTTCTAAACTTTATTTTCTAAAAACTGCATTGTTGGTTAAGGGCTTGTAAGTAAGCGTTTCACTGAAAGGTCTACACCTGTTGTATTCGGAGCGCGTGACAAATAACATGTGATTTGATCTAGAGTAGTAATAATGAAGAGAAGGAAGCTGTCTCCCTTTAACACTATGGATGGTTATTGACCAAAATGAGGGTTTGAATATGGACAGAGAGGAAAAAAAGATGGAGGGAACCAAGAAAAGAGGAGCACTAATTAGAATGATGGACACACTCCGTCGCCTGTCTCATCCTTGTCATCCTCCTCTCCTCTCCGGCTCTCTTCCCTCCCTTCTTTGATGTCTCATGGAGACTTACTGAGTCACTGCTCAGGCTCCCCAAATCAAAGTGCTCAACTGTTAGGATGGAGGGATGAGAGAGAGAGGGAGGGAGCTGGCCCCCCATGACACTATGAAACTTGAAATTTGATACAGTCATTAAAATGTTAGAATGATTAAAGAAAATAAAAGGAATATGCAAAACCAGCCCAAGTCCCCTGCTGCCTGTGTTCAGCTCTTAACCTCCTGTTTGTGTGCTAAAAATGATACATGGACTATATTATTATAAAGTATTATATCAATATGATCATAAAACCACAATGCAACACCACTACTAAGTATTGCTTTAGCCTGTTACTCTTGAGGATTTAACTAATTCTATAACAAAGTCATTCATGATTTCACTTTGATGTTTGTGCTCAATGTCAAAGATAAATAAATACGTGATTATTATTAAACAAGTAGCTAGCATAACACAGCCAAAACATTCAGTGTTGCATTCATGTTATAGCTAGCAGTGTTTCAAATGTACACTGTCAACGATCTTCAACCTCCTGTCTTGTTTCTAAGGAAGAAGTAGCACTTCTTAATTCTTAGAAAACAATTGAATTTAATCTTTAGAATTGATGGAATTTTGAAGGACCTGACACTAGCTAAGGCCATCTTTCAGTATTTGTATACAGTAATGTCTCCAAAACTCTCTCTAAGTGTAATATAGAGCACAACCCAGGCCTGTGTTCTATTCTCTCTCCACACAAAAAGCCCTTGAAGCATCACGACTCAGCTGTATAAGAGGCTGATTGCAGTCTTCAGAAGCACTGAACCTTCAGATGACATTCAACAAACACACAGCTTATTCAACACACACACCAACACACTTACACACACACACACACACACACACACACACTGCAGAGCACAACCACTCATTACTGCAGAGCCACAGGTCTGTTATTGGGATCAATAAGAGAAAAGATGTTAGTAACCTGACAGACAGTTATTACCACTGAGTAACTCGAACTCAAAGATAACAGTCAACAACTCACTTACACCGAGGACTACAGTCAGACCACATAACAAGGTAAAGACCAACTCTAGGCCAAGGACTCACTTAACTCTATACAGAAGAGTAAATAACAGCAAAGGAAAAGTATTCAGTGTTTGCAATGCATACATGGAGGGATTCACTTTGAGAGGCGCGTCGTGCGCGCATTTTTGTGTGTACGTCTTACCTGCCAGACTGCCAGGCCTCTGTAGCGTAGCGGTAGCATAGAGCTCATGGGATATCTTGTACTGGTCGGAGGCGTGGTGAGCAGCCAGTCTTTTAGGAGACAGAGTAGCGTAGCTCCCTATGCCCGAACTCATCTAGGGATTCACATAGAAACACATTGTGTAGAACAGACATGATTATCTTTATTCTAGAGAATGTTGCTTAAGAATAATGTGCAGTACTATGCATTGAATATCTGTGTTTCAATACAAACCAGGTGTAGTGGGGATGATGAAGCGCTAGCCCCTCCCCCAGCAACTGTTGCTATGGAGTTGGGTGGAGAGCCCACCCTCAGCGGAGACCCTGTTGTTGTCACGGCACCAGTGGTGCTGTAAGCATAACAACTTGTTTGGTTATGGTGATCATTTTAAATGTTTTCAATTGTAGGTTTAACCTCGTTCTTCTTCCAAACCAACCAATGAAATGGCCCTACCTGTAGGACTTGGCGAGTCGGTTGGCTGGGGACTGTTTGTTGGGTGAGGATGAGGAGGAGGAAGGTAGGCGCTGGGTGGTAGCGTAGCCTAGTGTGTCTGAGGCTGAGCCCAGGCGCTGCAGCTTGCTGGGAGAACCAGACCCTCCACCTCCACCTCCACCTCCGGTCAGAGGGGAACTCACACGCTGGGCAGGCAGGGTGGAACTGGAGTAGTAGTGACCTGGGATCAGATGGAACAGGGGTTATAACAAGGTTGAAGAATGTTAGTCCTCTAGATGCTGATCTAACACCAGTTTAGCACTTTCCCTAAGCTGTTGCTAGATCTGTGGCTAAGGGCAATTTCTAACCGAAGCTGAAAGGATTGGATGCCATGTGTAGTACCTTTAATGGTATTATCTCTGTCTCATTTCTCTTTATGTATAATGGTATGTACTGTATTATAATACAATCATTTCTAACAAAAGCTAAAAATATTGGATGGCATGTGTGGTTCCTGGTCTCTTTAAGGACATTATCTCTCTCTCTAAATTCTGTCTATACAATGTTATGTATACAGTATATTGTATTTATATAATGTAGATGTGTACTGGTATTGTAGGTATATTGTATGTATATAATGCAGATATACAGCATACCGATTGTGGGAAGCTGTGCATCAGGCAGATGAAAGGCACTGCCATGGCTCTGAGAGAAGGAGTCTCCTCCACTACCTCCCCCTCCCCCTGCCTGCTGCTGCTGGGCCGCACGACTAGATGTCACCTGGAGGGAGAAAGAGAGAGCGTAAAGAGAGAGAGATTAAAGAGAGTGATAGAGGAGAGAGGGGAAAGAAGAGACAGAGAGGGGGGAGTAAAGAGACAGAGGGAGACAGACAGAGAGAGAGTGAGAGAGAGAGTGTGAGAGAGAGAGAGAGAGAGAGAGAGAGAGAGAGCAGTGGACAGAGAGGGAGAGGGAGAGGGAGAAGGGGGGGTTGTAAAAGACAGGAAATTACTATTCTACCTTATCACCACATCACTTCTCTCTACATCTTCTTAAGGTAACAGATAGACATTTCTAAAAGTTAGAACCTATAACACTGCCACAGATGATATTCGGTCCAGTTGGAATCCACAATCAGATCATGCATTTTTCACCAAGTCACAGTGAGGCAGCTTATCCTATCCCAACACAACAGACAGAGTTATCTCATGTATTCCTCTAGATCCTCAGAGACAGGAGCACAGCATATGTTTCTACTCCTCTGAGCTCCTTCCCCTTATGCTAATGACAGTCACCATGAATATGTCTCTAAAGGTGAACCACACACACACACACACACACACACACACACACACACACACACACACACACACACACACACACACACACACACATACACACACACTCACACTGAGGCTCGCTTGCAGTAGGCCCCCGTTTAACTGTGCACACACACACACACACACACACACACACACACACACACACACACACACACACATACACACACACACACATACATACATACACACACACCTTCCTCAGGTTGCTCCTGACTCCAGGATGTATTTTCCCTCCCTAATAAGCCAAAGCGTGTCTACTGATTACAGTGACTCTGTGGTTCCAGGTCACTCATTAAGCCCAGGGACCACAGGGTAGAATGACATTTTTGCATCTACTTATCCATTTTGAGATTTTGGGGTATTTTGGTCCATTAATATTAGTATTTTCAAAAAGTTAAAATAAAAATGTCAAAAAGTTGATGAAAATGTATACTTCCGTTAGTTTACCATACCTTCATCAAAATGTCATGAATTGTAACCACTTTTAAATGGATACATCCATTATTTAAAATCTCACGATATTGAAACACATATGTAAAAGCCAATTTCATAGAACATTTTACAAATTGGACTATATATTGAAGAGATGGTGACTGGGTCTAAATAAGCGTTTGGTAGTCTAAATTCAGTGTACTTGTCTTTAACTGACTTTTCCCGAAAGTCCGACTCATCCCACACGCCAACTAATTTCTCTCAGCTTCAGAAGCATCTGCATTCACCAAATGTTGTGTGGTAATCCTTAGAGATATTCCCCAGACTCGTTATGGTGTCACATTGCTATTCTTTATGACATTTTCTTTTAAAATGAAATGTTTGTACCTTTCTTTAGTATTTTATAGATAGAAAGATGAATAAAAGTATTTATCCACAATCTGCTATGTATAAGTCTGATTCTAACTTTTGACTTCATCCAGTGTCCAGAAAAATTTATTTGCACATATATAATGAGATTCAGTTGAAGTCAGAAGTTTGCATACACCTTAACCAAATACATTTAAACTCACTTTTTCACAATTCCTGACATTTAATCCTAGTAAAAAGTCCCTGTCTTAGGTCAGTTAGGATCACCACTTAATTGTAAGACTGTGAAATGTCAGAATAATAGTAGAGAGAATGATTTATTTCAGCTTTTATTTCTTTCATCACATTCCCAGTGGGTCAGAAGTTTACATACACTCAACTAGTATTTGGTAGCATTGCCTTTAAATTATTTAACTTGGGTCAAACGTTTTGGATAGCCTTCCAAAAGCTTCCTACAATGTTGGGTGAATTTTGGCCCATTCCTCCTGATAGAGCTGGTGTAACTGAGTCAGGTTTGTAGGCCTCCTTGCTCGCACACGCTTTTTCAGTTCTGCCCACAAATTCTATACAGGATTGAGGTCAGGGCTTTGTGATGGCCACTCCAATACCTTGACTTTGTTGTCCGTAAGCCATTTTGCCACAACTTTGGAAGTATTCTTGGGGTCATTGTCCATTTGGAAGATGCATTTGCAACCAAGCTTTAACTTCCTGACTGATGTCTTGAGATGTTGCTTCAATATATCCACATAATCTTCCTGCCTCATGATGCCATCTATTTTGTGAAGTGCACCAGTCCCTCCTTCAGCAAAGCACCCCCACAACATAATGCTGCCACCCCCATGCTTCACAGTTGGGATGGTGTTCTTCGGCTTGCAAGCGTCCCCCTTTTTCCTCCAAACAGAACCATGGTCATTATGGCCAAACAGTTATATTTTTGTTTCATCAGACCAGAGGACATTTCTCCAAAAGTACGATCTTTGTCCTCATGTGCAGTTGCAAACCGTTGTCTGGCTTTTTTATGGCGGTTTTGGAGCAGTGGCTTCTTCCTTGTTGAGCGGCCTTTCAGGTTATGTCGATATAGGACTCGTTTTACTGTGGATATAGATACTTTTGTACCTGTTTCCTCCAGCATCTTCACAAGGTCCTTTGCTGTTGTTCTGGGATTGATTTGCACTTTTTGCACCAAAGTACGTTCATCTCTAGGAGACAGAACGCGTCTCCTTCCTGAGCGGTATGAAGGCTGCGTGGTCCCATGGTGTTTATACTTGCGTACTATTGTTTGTACAGATGAACGTGGTACCTTCATTCGTTTGGAAATTGCTCCCAAGGATGAACCAGACTTGTGGAGGTTTACAATATTTTTTCTGAGGTCTTGGCTGATTTCTTTTGATTTTCCTATGATGTCAAGCAAAGAGGCACTGAGTTTGAAGGTAGGCCTTGAAATACATCCACAGGTACACCTCCAATTGACTAAAATGATGTCAATTAGCTTATCAGAAGCTTCTAAAGCCATGATATCATTTTCTGGAATTTTCCAAGCTGTTTAAAGGCCCAGTCAACTTAGTGTATGTAAACTTCTGACCCACTGGAATTGTGATACAGTGAAATAATCTGTCTGTAAACAATTGTTGGAAAAATTACTTGTGTCATGCACAAAGTAGATGTCCTACCCGACTTGGCAAAACTATAGTTTGTTAACAAGATATTTGTGGATTGGTTGAAAAACAAGTTTTAATGACTCCAAACTAAGTGTATGTAAACTTCCGACTTCAACTGTATCACCTAATTATCATATTAATACAATATTTCAGAAACATTTTTATTTAAAAAAAAGTATTATTTTTGTGTCCACATTCAACTGGTAAAAGTTGATTGTGATATGATTAAGGAGAAACATTTACCCTACTAGGGTGTGGTGCCTGGCCTTAACAGAAGGCCAGAATAACTGATTCATCAGACATGGAATGGATTATGCTGTTTAAAACCTGCAGTCATTAGTTCACTAGACTAAAGTCTTCAACCAAACACTCTGAGTCCCAAATGGCATCCTATTCCCTATTTAGTGAACTATTTTTGACCTAGTGCTCTGATCAAAAGTAATGCACTATATAGGGAATAAGGTGCCATTTGGGACGCAGAACAATCCTGTGGTTGTCTTGGGGTTTCAGCATTGAGGGAGACTCCGCTGTAATGTCAGTGTGCAGATATAGCCTGATCCCTCTGTACCAGGTGACACATCTCCATACCTTAAATATTCATCCGGAGGCCCATAGTGGTATAAATACACTGCAGGAAAACGGCTATCTGAGACAGTGGCTTACATAAACAAATGCACACACACACGCACACATGCACACACGCACACACAAACACACACACACGCACACACGAACACACACACGCACACACACACACGAACACACACATGCACACACACATACATGCACACACGAACACACAAACACACACACGCACACGCACACGCAAAATGAAAGATAAATAGATAGGCACTACGCTCCACTCTTCTTAAGAGATTCACAGTGTGTGTTATAGGTGCTAGATCTCTGTGCATTGTTGAAGCAGAAGTACCATTGTAGTATAAATACCTAGCTAGTAGTAGTGTATAAGAGGCTCTACTGTATGTGATGCAGTAGCCTTATATAATCAGCCTGTCCTGGTCTGGAGTAGACTATACAGCCAGCGCTACTCAGAACATCTCCCCAATCAACCTGACAGACAGGGCAAAACATCACTGGAACACAACCAGACATAGAGAGAGACAGAGGAAGGACAGGGCAGGGATGGGGGGATTGGGTGATGTGGAGGACGGTAAAAGTGGACAGAAGCCCTCATATTGGCATAATTGAAACAGGAAGAAAGAAGACGAGAGAGACAGGCAATGCTCCTCTTCCTCTCTCTTGTCAGTCTTTTGTTTTTGTGTGTGTGTGTGTGTGTGTGTGTGTGTGTGTGTGTGTGTGTGTGTGTGTGTGTGTGTGAGGGTGCATGTGTGACAAGATCTCACGGTTTTAACAAATTCTCCAAATGTCAAATTTCTAAGTTTCTCCAAATGTCAAATTGTATGAAAAACATACATTTGCATTTACTTTCCTCTAGTAATTAGCTACTATTTCAAAATGTATCCCTATGTATTATTCATAACCACACAGACAGCAAAATAAAACATTTGCCCTCTCAATGCATGCTGTATCCTTTCATAAAGCTTTGTAGTTGGTACAAATAGCAGGTGTTGTTGTGTGTATGTCTGAGTAGATGAGCACCTGTGTGTGTGTGTGTGTGTGTGTGTGTGTGTGTGTGTGTGTGTGTGTGTGTGTGTGTGTGTGTGTGTGTGTGTGTGTGTGTGTGTGTGTGTGTGTGTGTGTGTGTGTGTGTGTGTTTTGTACTGTCAGCTAGCTTGTGAAAAAATGAACATAGGGAATAAATGTCTCCTGCAGGCTAGAGGATAATTGGAATCCTCTTGATCAGTGTGAGGATATTCACACCCATTCACCTCCTTCAACACATGATTAGAGAAATAACAAACCAAACTGGTATCTCCCCATGCAATTAAACAGTCCACCTTCACTGCTCCCCTCTCCCTTCCACCTAGATCAAATAAACCGTGCTAAATGTATCTGTCTCTTTCCTCTAACCTCTACTAGCCACACACACCTCCCCAGGCTACTATGACCTGTGTAGAGCAGCAGGATAGCCCACACACGATGGTGTGCATGACAAATAGAGAGAAAGAGATAAAGGGGAATGGGAAAGAGGAGAGAAAGTTAGAGCCGACTCCGTTAGCTTATTCCGAGCCAGCAGCTAACTGAAGACTTTTGACTTGTAGAACGTGACTTTACCCTTCATAAGGTTAAGCTAAGGAGCATTAGAAAAGGTGAAAGCAGTAGATAGTGGGCAGAGCGGCCACATCGCCCAGTCAAGAGGAGAGCTGGGCAGAGAACTCCCTGCCTGGCTCCCTTCCTCCATCCCTGGGTACAGAATAAAAACTGCTCAGGACAGTAGTGTTCGGCTAAAGAAAATATAAACAAATATCGCAGTAACATATGAGAGTAACTTTGTCTTGAATGCGACAACTGCTTTACAAGAACAGATTGTGAGTCGCTAAACATTAGCATTATCCTCATCATCATTATCATATCCCCATCTTTCTCCTCATCATCATCGTCATGGTGACCTACCTGGTTGTAGCTGTGCACGGCCCCTCCGACCTGTCCACTGCGCTGTGGGGTTGCCGCTGCAGCACTGTCGCTAAGGGCGAGGGTCTGGTTGCTATGGTAGCTGGCGGAGTACTGGAGCGAAGCCTCTGGGGTGGAGTTGAGCTGCAAAGAACTCTGGGAAAGAAGAGCTGGGGAGAGGGAGGGAAGGAAGGAGAGAGATGCAGCTATTTAGAACAGGCAGTGCAGCATTTCAGCCCTCAGTGATTTAGAAAAAGCATACATCATTTATCAGGAGAGGGAGAGGGGGAGAGGGAGGATGGGGAGGAAGAGAGGGAGGAGGGGGTAGATAATGGTTTACAAGGGAGGAGGAGAGGGAGGAGGGGATGGATAAGGGGTTACAGGGGAGGAGGAGAGGGAGGAGGGGTTGGATAAGGGGTTACAGGGGAGGAGGAGAGGGAGGAGGGGTTGGATAAGGGGTTACAGGGGAGGAGGAGAGGGAGGAGGGGTTGGATAAGGGGTTACAGGGGAGGAGGAGAGGGAGGAGGGGTTGGATAAGGGGTTACAGGGGAGGAGGAGAGGGAGGAGGGGTTGGATAAGGGGTTACAGGGGAGGAGGAGAGGGAGGAGGGGTTGGATAAGGGGTTACAGGGGAGGAGGAGAGGGAGGAGGGGTTGGATAAGGGGTTACAGGGGAGGAGGAGAGGGAGGAGGGGTTGGATAAGGGGTTACAGGGGAGGAGGAGAGGGAGAAGGGGATGGATAAGGGGTTACAGAGGAGGAGGAGCGGGAGGAGAGAAGATGAGGGAAATAGGGAAATAAGGGTAAAGTAGGAAAAAGTGGAAGGCAGAGTTCCGGAGGTAGAAAGGAGGAAAAGAGAATGTGACCTCAGAGGAGAGGAGGAGAGATGAGAGGAGCAGAGAAGGAGAGAGGAGAGGAGGGGATAGATGAGAGGAGCAGAGAAGGAGAGAGGAGAGGAGGGGATAGATGAGAGGAGAGGAGCAGAGAAGGAGAGAGGAGAGGAGCAAAGAAGGAGAGAAGAGAGGAGCAGAGAAGGAGAGAGGAAAGGAGCAGAGAAGAAGAGAGGAGCAGAGAAGGAGAGAGGAGAGGAGCAGAGAAGGAGAGAGGATAGGAGCAGAGAAGAAGAGAGGAGAGGAGCGGAGAAGGAGAGAGGAGAGGAGAGCGGAGAAAGAGAGAGGAGAGGAGCAGAGGAGCAGACGAGAGAGGAAAGCAGAGAAGGAGAGAGGAGAGGTGCGGAAGAGGAGAGAGGAGAGGAGCAGAGGAGGGGAGAGGAGCGGAGGAGGGGAGAGGAGAAGGAGGGATGGGTGAGATAGGAGAAGAGGGTGACGGATGAGAGGAGGGGAGAAGAAGAGGAGAGAGGAGAGGTGCGGAGGAGGGGAGAGGAGAAGAGGGGGAGAGAGGAGAAGAGGGGGATGGGTGAGAAATTGGTGTGAGGAGAGTAAGCGAGCATGCATTTCTCTCTTTAATCTTTAATCACAGCTCTATCTCTCTCGCGTTCTCTCTTTCCTTCTGTCATTTATGCGTTGGCGTCTCTCTGCCTAGAATTGTTTAATTTGTGATCTGGGCTGTGTGGAGTGATGTCACTCTCAACTGTGGCATGTTTAAACACACACACACTGGACCTAAGCATGTTTACACTATCAGTCTCCATCAGCATCAGAACGCTAAGCATTCTGGGTCAACACAACACATTCCCTTAGAGAGCAACTCTCTACTGGGACTAGAGGGAACACACACACCCACACTACATTTGAGAGGAGCACTGCTGGGTGAAGAGGCATACATTCTCCAGAGCGAGGAGAACAATACTGTTGTCCTCTGTCACACACACACAGAGGTGCACACGCGCACACACAGGGATAAGGGGCGGGGTTGGTCTGGGCTTACTTAATGGTAGTTAGGTCCATGACGTGTGCTATATCTCACTGTGCTTAAATATATCAATCACAGGCTTTTCCTACTCCCTATTGGAGAGAAAATAATCTCTCTCCCTCACCCCCCCCCCCCCCCCCTCTCTCTCTCATATTGTCCCTCTCGCTCCCTTTGATGTTTGCGTCAGCAGAGCACACACACACCATACCACAAACACAGTTTTCATCTGAGCCACTCTGTCGTTGTCTGACATTTAGTTGAAACTTGTGTGTAACTCACCAGAAATGCTCTTAGAACAATAGGCTTTTTACATTTCTCTACATAACCTTCAACAGGAAATGACAGCCTATAGCCACCATCTCTACCACCTTGTAACAAAAAATGTAGGACTATATTCAACAACAAAAAAAGGGGGCCATCTAGAACCTAAAAGGGTTCTTCGGCTGTCCCCATAGGAAAACCCTTTGAAAAACCTTATTTGGTTCGAGGTAGAACCCTTTTGGTTCGAGGTAGAACCCTTTTGGGTTCCATGTGGAACCTTTTACATATAGGGTTCTACATGAAATCCAACAGGGTTTCACCTGGAACCAAAAAAAGGTTTTACCTCGAACCAAAAAGGGCTTAACCTGGCTTAACCTGGACCCAAAAAAGGGTTCTCCTATGGCAGGGATGGGCATCTTTGATGGGGGGTGGGGGCCACAGAATTTCTGAACTCATCATGAGGGATCGCAGTTGCACGCAGGTCTGCGTACCCACATGTGCAGACCCCCCCACCACATTGCGAGAATCCTTTTTTAGCAGCCCCCCTCTTGACAATGTAGAGCTATTTTATTTTTGTTTTAGAGGTAATTTCGTGCAATTCTACACATTTTGCAATGGGGCGGAGAGAATATTTAGCAATTTTATAATTAATTTTGTCACGTCCTGACCAGTAAAAGGGGTTGTTTGTTATTGTAGTTTGGTCAGGGCGTGGCAGGGGGTGTTTGTTTTATGTGTTTCGGGGTTTTTTGGTTAATGTTCTATGTTAGCATATTTCTATGTTCGTTCTAGCTTTTATATTTCTATGTTTAGTTTATTGGGTTGACCTTCAATTGGAGGCAGCTGTTCCTCGTTGCCTCTAATTGAAGGTCCTATTTAGTAGGGGTGTTTTTTCATGGGTTTTTGTGGGTAGTTGTTCCGTATGTAAGCTGTGTGCCTTACAGGACTGTTTAGCGTCTTCGTCATAGTTTGTTATTTTGTTTTTCTGTGTTCTTCGTAATAAAAGAAGATGAGCATACACATTCCCGCTGCGCCTTGGTCCCATCCTTACGATGAATGTGACAAATTTCATGCAATTCTACACATTTTTCCATAGGGTGCAGAGAAATGTTTGCCATTTTAATATGATATCTGTGTCAGACTGACTAACAAAATTTTGCGGCCGGTAATTCAACCATGATAACAAGTTTAGATAGCTGGCCGCTAGACTCATTTACCAATCTAAAAAAAAATTTGCTGACGTGGGCTAATTGAATGACTATCAGTAACTGGCATAACAAGAGAAACTGCTGATGCACAAACAAATGTCAAACTTGAACCTTGTGTCTTCTACTATTCTAAAAAAACAAAAAAAATACATTGATTCAAGGGCCTTCATAAGGGGGGCAGCCTGCGGGCCGGCAATTGCCTATCCCTGTCCTATGGGGACAGCCGAAGAACCCTTTTTTCTAAAGCTGTGTTCGAATACTCATACTAACCGCACTGACTGTACTATTTATGACGTAAATTGAGTATATAGTATGCTTATTGGTCATAGTATGGATATAGTTAGTATGCCAAATGTTCCAAGTGATTTCGTACTATATTCGGCAAAATTCGAAGTATTTCCGCGCTTTTGGGGCCCATAATGCAAATATTCAGAAAATGGGCGTGGCTTCACAACAATTTCAGATTTGAAGAAAAGGTTAGACGAGATTTGATAACAAATGTAAGTACAAAAAGTAAATATCCATTCATTTAACAAATTATGACAAATGTTGAGAAAATGTTGAGCAATGGAATAAAACATTTATGACTTATCAAATAAGTTATGTTACACATTGTGTTGCCTGACAATTTGTTAGGTATGCTAGCCTTACGAACCGCATAGCATATCATTACAGAAGTTGCTTGTATGTACCGGTATGTGTTAGCTACCTAATGATATGTTAGCATGGGTATTTGAATATAGCTTAAGAGTGTACACTTGGTTCTCTGTGTTTTGTTTTACGTGTCATCTTTTTAGAAGCACTACCTCTCTACACAAGTTAAACCCTCCATGTTCTCTCGTTTTGCCGTAAGCCTGGGAATCCAAACAGCCCTTCACCCCCTGAACTCCCTAATGATGCCAACAAACACATCAATATGTTTTCAGCTAAAATGAGAGAGAGGACTGTTCTATCGTTAATCTGTCTCTGTGTAGTCTGGGATTAAAACTATCTGCAGTAGAGTTTCACAGCAACCTCCTCTCGTCTCCTCCTCTCGTCTCCTCCAACCATCTCCTCTCCTACTCTACGTTCCTATGAATTATTAAACAAACGCCACTTTGTGCTTCACAGCGAGAGGGGGAATGTCACACACGCACGCACACACGCACGCACGCACACACAAACACACACACACAAGCCTGTATATGCTGTTTTGTATATGGGCTTTTTGTGTAATATAATGTTGTCTGCTTCTGAACTGACAGAGGAAAATCCAAACCGAGGCTGTTCCGTTCTTTCCAACTAAATAGTCCCCTTGACTCTCAGTGGAATGACTGTCATTTTGAGATCAATTAGGAGAGATACACTACATTTATAAACCACTCTCCTTCTATCAGAAGAAAAAGTCTGGGTGTGCATCAGTAAGCCTAAACAGTTTGGTTTGGGTTTCTTTGGTAAAATATCTTTTCTGAAATGGTTTTTCAGTAAATACAAACTGATGGCAAAACCTCTTTGGAGTAGCATTGACGACAGAGAGATGGAAATGTCTTACAAATTTGATTGTGTTATTTCTTCTGTGTCCCTAAATGAGCTCTGAGCGGGAAATTGCACCAGAGGAAACATATCAAGATTTAGGAAGAGACTAAAGAAAGAGTGGGACCGTTACACACACACACGCATGCACACAAACACACCCTGTCATATTAAAATAAGAGTTGTCCTCACGTTCTCCTGTGTTGTATTGATGAGGGTCCAGTATTCCAGACTCCTGCAGGGATCTGATGCAGGAGTCGACCAGCTCCAGTCCTGTGGTCAGCTCATCCTCTATGTCCTTCTGGCCATCAGCTGGACAGGAAACAGAGGGAACATGTTAGTCTGGGTCACAGTCGTGACACAACCTCCATAAAGGGTTGTTTCAATGTCACACAAATTTGATGATGTCCATGTCTGTGATATCTGGTTGTATTCTTAGGAAATATGCATAATAAAATATTATACAGTGATTATCAATAAAAACGGCTTATTAAAAGTAAAGTATTTGACGTTTAGCCTACCTTGGGTGTTCCAGCGAAACTGCTCATCTGCCGAACTGCAAGAAAACAGTTGAGGTTAAGAAAAATAACTCATAATATGGAGTTTATTATACAGTAATATACTGTAATCTCATAGTTCATTGTTGTTATCAAATATTCAAACTGTTTACTGTAGACAGCTGAGGTAAAAAAAAAAAAAGCTGTAATAGCGGTGATTCAGCACAATTGAAGTGGACAGCGTCTGAATAGGAATTCGGAAATTCAGCACCAACAGAACA
Source organism: Salmo salar (assembly GCF_965601325.2). Lineage (NCBI taxonomy): Eukaryota > Metazoa > Chordata > Actinopteri > Salmoniformes > Salmonidae > Salmo > Salmo salar. The sequence continues at coordinate 10,769,637 of NC_138309.1, forward strand.
GAAGACAGCGGCCGTCCGGACTACAGCCACTCGCCACCAGGAGACCACAGCAAGGCCTTACCAGGAAGGAAGTCAGAAGTTTACACAAACCTAGAAGTGGAAGGCTCCCCAAGACCTCTGCTAGCGATCCTGACTTTTTCAAACCTTATAATTGTCAATAATAGGGAATAAATTGCAAGTAAACAAAAATATAACTTTCTATTGTTACTGTGAAATCGCTGTCACATCATTTTTATTTTTCTGGATCAGGGATAGACCACGCTAGGAGGCTAATGTTGCTCTGTTAGCTAGCTCCCTAGGACAATCAATGAGAGCCAGTAACAGAGTGATTTCCTCTTGAGAGAACAAAGCTGCGTACATTATTGCCAGTCAGACCGGAAAGAAGCAACGAGATGCTCAGTGCGTGATCAATGTTAGAGCAACATGACTCACAAAGAAACGCACAAACATAATCGCAGCATTTGTAGATATTTGTAGAAATAATATCTCTCTCATACAGTACCTTTACAATACTGTAAAACATTGGTGGTGGATAAGGTAACTCTCTCTCTCTCTCTCTCTCTCTCTCTCTTTCTCAATTCAATGGACTTTATTGCCATGGGAAACATATGTTTACATTGCCAAAGCAAGTGAAATAGATAAGAAACAAAAGTTAAATAAACAATATAAAATGAACAGTAAACATTACACTCACAAAAGTTCCAAAGCAATAGAGATATTTCAAATGTCATATAATGGCTATGTACAGTGTTATAACGATGTGCAAATAGTTCAAGTACAAAAAGGAAAAGAAATCAACATAAATATTATATTTACAATGGTGTTTGTTCTTCACTGGTTGCCCTTTTCTTGTGGCAACAGGTCACATGTCTTGCTGCTGTGATGGCACACCGGTATTTCAACCAATAAATATGGGAGTTTATCAAAATTTGAATTGTTTTAATATTCTTTGTGTGTCTGTCTAATCTGAAGGAAATATGTGTCTCTAACATGGTCATACATTTAGCAGGAGGTTAGGAAGCTCAGTTTCCACCTCATTTTGTGGGCAGTGTGCACATAGGCAGACCTGGCTCTCAAGAGAAGACAGGCTTCGGCAGCATCTCTCAATAGCAAGGCCATGCTCACTGAGTCTGTACATAGTCTAGCTTTCCTTCATTTTATGTCAGTCACCGTGGTCAGGTATTCTGCCACTGTGTACTCTGTTGAAGGCCAAATAGCATTCTAGTTTGCTCTGTTTTTTTTGTAGATTCTTTCCAATGTGTCTAGTAATTATCTGTTTGATTTCTTATGATTTGGTTCTGTCTAATGATTTGGTTCTGGGGTCGGTGTGTGTTTGTGAACAGAGCCTCAGCACCAGTTTGCTTAGGGGACTCTTCTCCAGGTTCACATCTCTGCTTTGTTATGGAAGATTTGGGAATCGCTTCCTTAGATGGTTGTAGAATTGAACGTCTCTTTTCTGGATTTTGATAATAAGCCGGTATCTGCCTAATTCTGTTCTGCATGCATTATTTGGTGTTTTTTTTTAACACTGAGGATATTTTAGCAGAATTCTGCATGCAGTGTCAGTTTGGTGTTTGTCCCATTTTGTGAATTCTTGGTTGCTGAGTGGACCCCAGACCTCACAACCATAAAGGGCAATGGGTTCTATAACGGATTCAAGTATTTTAACCAGATCCTAATTGGTATGTCAAATGTTATGTTATTTTTGATGGCGTAGAAGGCCCTTCTTGCCTTGTCTCTCAGATCGTTCACAGCCTTGTGGAAGTTACCTGTGGCGCTGATGTTTAGGCCAAGATATGTATAGTTTTTTTGTGATATCTCTCTCTCTCTCTCTCTCTATCTCTCTCTCAGACACACTATAGCAGGCTATGCAGAAACACACAATGAGTATGTGTGTGCGTCTTTCCATGCTTGTGTGCATGTTATTAATGAGCCCCTGGAGTAGAGGGATCACTGGGTCAAGAGGAGCTCCCCTCGGTGATCCTGGTGATCACATAGACCACGACAGTGTGTGTATGTCTGTGTGTGTGTGCACCCAGGCCTTGCCCCTAATTGCACTGCAGTAGAGATTCCAATGTAAAATAGATGGAGGACATTACAGAGGGAGAAAGAGGGAGAGGGGGGAAGAGGGCTGGAGAAGTTAAGTATCTAATTTAAAAAATGAAAATGTTTTTATTCCGGCCTGCCTGTAGTAATGGATCCTCTATTGTTTTTTGAGTGCAGGACTGGGGCTGTAGCGGTGACCGTATTACCGCCACACCTGCGGTCACGAGTAATGAAGGCACGGTAATTAGCCTTCTCCAAGCTCTGATGCTGCTGATGGTCATCAGTAGCCTACCAAACTGCTTGTTTCTCAGCACTCTATTGTCACTCTAATCACTCTGACATCAATGCAAATGTGTTCAAAAATTGAATAAAACACTTCATGAGAGCCAATGAGCTCGTGTTGCGCAACATTTCTATAGGCGCCATTGCGGGAGAAAACAAAGTGATGGCCACTAATAAAAAGACAAAGCTTTTTATAGGCTAGGCCTACTATATTTATTTCTCAACTTTCCTAATATTAAGCACATTGTTTATCTTTACAACAGGAGTGTAGCCTACCTGGCTGGCATGAAAATCAACCATGGGAAAAGCGTCCTCCCTTCACTATTTAAATGCCTAGATAACATGTATTTTTTCCCTCTGCCCATTTCGATACAGGTGCATGATAATGGTCCATTCTAAATCAAAACTAATTTCACACATATATATTATTTAGTACATGTAAAGACAAGATTAAATCAAGAATAGTCTGATGGATGACAATATTAGCCTATCACTGGTGAATGATGCCCAGCATAAGAAACAATGCCTTTTTCCCCCAACTTTTTCGAATCATAGTCGCACACCTCATGTAGCCAAGCACATAGGCCTATATTTTCCCATAAGGTTTGTACCAACTAAAGTGGCCAAATAACTTCTTAAAATAAAGCACATTAATCCGCTTTACAAGGGGTGTAGTCGAGCCTAACTGGCATATATAAGCAACGCGTTTCAATTTTGGGGAAGATCATTTTCACCATAAAAATGCACCTTTATAATAAAAGCATTACATGCATAACTGCATTTGCGGTCACTTATGATAATGGTGTTTTCCGCTAATGGAACATTAGCGCTTATAGCGTACTACCCTGTTCGCACTGCTGCGATTATAATGTGCAGAAATAGCTGAATAGTTTATGCAAGTGGTCGTATTAATTTGGGATCTATCGCATCCCACAACTGTCCCAGACAATGTTTGGAATATTTATTTCTCGAACAGAACAGAATAGGTTGACTGTTGTACTATGGGGGATAGTAGATTGACATAGACTAGTTCTTCCAATATCTTCAATATGCACCTCGGAATTGGATAAGAATGTGCGCAGTTGCGTCCCAGATGTGTCTGTCTTCTCTTGTAGCTTGTGATAAAGGCCAGATCACATGATGGAGAGCCATGCGAGAGAGAAGCGCTTCGGATTGCGCAGGACACTCAGGGAGAAGGGCACAATGCAGCACTTCGGGCCGCAAAAGGAATGGATTTTTTTAGGGTGCATTACGGCCACAAAGGGAATGCCTCCGTGAAATGTAAGGCATTATCAAGTGCTTGTCAAATTATGAATGAGAGACTATTGGAGTGTGTACAGCCTGCGCAAAACACAAAGCAGAGCTCATGCCTTTCAAGTTACTTTTTTCAAATCATCATTAGTCTCATCATGCAGCCTTACAATGTATTAAAAATCAAAACATATAGCCTAACTTTTGTAGAACAACTGAAGTTACATTAATAACTCTAAATGAAGCATATAGGAGTACCTATTTCCTTGTTAAAGGCCAAAATAAACAGGGTTAGGTTACAACTCGTATAGTCTTCCTGAGTCCTTGTGACGAAGAACAGATACGTGAAAATTATACAAAGGTACATTGTGCTCTCATGCAACAGACATCAAGATTTACATGGCGCCAAATATCTGTCTGTAGTTCATTTACTGCTTGCTTATACAAAAATACTAATACAACCTAGAATACTAAATCCTTTCCTTAAATAAACGGGAGATTGGGTCTCCCTGGCACCAACAGACAGGCACACAGACACTAATCATGGAACGGAATGTTGTCTTATCACCAAGCCATCATAAATCTACTGTCAACGTTACATCTCAGAGGCTTCTCCGTCTTCACACAGACACATGAGAGTTCTAAGAACCCTATTATGTTGCCTGTAAGAAAAACAGAAAGTGTGAGTACTTAACATAATGTTGTAATTCTACGACACCATGCTGCGTTGTATGCCTCTTGAGTAAATCTGAGCTGACAAAAACATTTCATGCTATTCCGTTAAGACAACTGGAGTTTATGCACACCTTGTAATCCAAATTCTAATCTTAATTGGTGCGTTTCAAATTGTCCTTTTGTGAGGCGCAGCCGGGAACTAGTTCTGTACGATGGTGAGTGGTGGGTTGATAAACCAGGTGGATCCTCCATCATCGTTTAAATCTCCAATTTGGCAACATGTTGGTTTTCCACTACAACGCCGATTGACAGAGTTGTGGATAAAACGTTAATAGGATGTCGCCACTGCTCAACGAGAATAGCCTATGCAGCTGCCAACACCGACACATTTACACCGAAATCACCCAGGTATTCTTACCACCGGAGCAAGATGGAAACAGAAAGAAACAGCATCACAAGCTCGTCTCCCCTCTGCATCCAAGCAGCCCTTCGCAGCTGATTCTAACCGGGCCAAAGAAATGACAAGAGCGAAAGGTTTTTTGTTGCCGCGGATATGCGCCCACTCTTGGTGGTTGAGAATAGGAGTTTCAGCACGTCGTGGAAGTGCTTGAGCAACATTAAGAACTTCCCTCTAGCACCTATTTCAGCAAACAGATAGTACTTGCTGTATATAAGCAAGCCAAAACTGAAGTTGTCAATTAATTGGCCACTGCACCCTGTGTAGCGCTTACTACAGATGAATGGAGCTCCAGAGAGCTACTTAACAGTGACAGCCCATGACATTACCCCGGGAGTGGGAGACGAGAAGTACCGTGCTAAAGACAGGATAGTCCTGCCTTCCCTGTGGCTCAGTTGGTAGAGCATGGTGTTTGCAACGTCAGCATGGTGTGTGCAACGCCAGGAATGAGGGTTCGATTCCCACGGGGGGCCAGTACAAAAAAAAAATTCATGAAATGAAAATGAAATGTTTGTATTCACTACTGTAAGTCGCTCTGGATAAGAGTGTCTGCTAAATGACTAAAATGTAATAGTCACACAAGTGTGCATCTGACTGCAAAATCAACATGCAACCAAACATCAATGTCTGAGTCATGTTGATTTTGCAGTCATATTGCACTATGTGTTTTCACAATCAGGAAAACCAGCACCTTGTATTTTCTTAAATTAACAATACTGAACTACAGTAACTGTTGGCGTTTCATTTTCCCGCTGTACCGAAACTTAACTGAACCGTGACCCCAAACCTACAGTACAAACTGTGGTGTTTGGTGAACTGTTACAGCCCTAATGCTTGAGTTTAGTTTCCCTGGCACTGTGGCACAAATCCCATTCAAGTCATGGGACCTATATTATCATTTTCATGTTCAAATCATCTAGAAATGACTCTGTTGGGCTTCACAATACATTTTAGATACATTCAGATGATTTGGAAATGATGTGCGAAAAATGCTAACATTGGTCCCATAACTTAAATCGGATTTGTGCCACAAATGCAAAAAATTTAGCATGTGGAAACAGTGTCATTTGAGTGAAATATCCGTCTAAGGTAAAGGTTAAGGTTTGGATAGGGTTACAACAGAAACAACTCAACGGTTAAGTTTAGGCGTTGATTCCGAATGGTTAAGGTAAGGGTTAAGGTGTGGAATAGGATTGAATCAAACAAACAAACAAAAGAAAATGTGTGCCTACCACTGGGATTGAACACACGACCCTCGGAGCAGAGATTGTGGCTTATGCCCACCTGCCATCCCCAATGCCCTAGCAAGCCGTAAATTTACTTGATGGTAATAGCGCTCACCGTTGCCCCTAGAGGCAAGATTTGAATACATCTCCCGACATCCTGGGGACCTGGACAAACGTCAAATATCACATTGTATCTTGAGTGACCTGGCTGGAATATCGACCTTGGTGTCCATAGGTTATGGCACACTGCACACTTTAGCTGTGAGTGAATGAGCGTTCTTACACAGTTAGATAACAAGTGTGTGTGTGTGACAACGTTGGTCGAGAAGGGGTTAACTGCAGGTCAACACATTGATAAACTTGGAGTAATCCCGGGTTCGACAGCATTACTGAACCCACCACACACTGGTTGGGCCACCCTAGCTGGAACCCCAGTGGGAATAACCAGCTGTGTTAGTCCCTATAATCTGTGTTAATCCTAGTCTGTGTACAGCAGAGCAGCGTAATTCCCCCAATCCTACTAAAGTACCAAATTATCATCTCTGTTAATCCCAATGAAACCCTGACATAGAATTCTAGATTGGAGAGTGTCCACTCCTAATTCCACTGCTACAGTACGGGGCTAGTGTGTGTTTAATATTTTTATTTGTAGTTATACTTACTCATGAAGTAGTATTTAACATTTTACCACCGTAACATTTCATATTCTCATCATGGCCAAAATGTTATGGGGCGCACATTATGCCACATAATATCTCCATGGTGTATTATGCATTGTGGTGTTCTTTCATTATCTGTATCTGCGCAGAGGGAAGCATCATATCAGAGTAAAGATAATAGCAGGGTCATTTTAGCTGGAGTTAACAGATGTTTTAGCACCAATGCGGGGAAACTAACAGGTGTGTTTTAAAATGTAATTATCAGCAGTAATACCCAAGCACACACATTCATATGCACTCTCACACACACACACACACACACACACACACACACACAAACAGTCTTGTATAACTAATCTTGTGGGGACACACAAATCAGTCCCATTCAAAATACTATTTTCCTATTTTCCCTAACCTTTATACACACACACACACACACACACACACACACACACACACACACACACACACACACACACACACACACACACACACACACACACACACACACACACACACACAGTTAAGATACAAAATCAACTACCATAATTAAAATCTCTCTCTCTCTCCACCCAGGAGTTTTCACATTGTTTTGAATTTGACATTTGCATTCACATTGTCTCACCCCCTCACTGCGCTCAAGCCCAAACAGTGCTTATTGACAGGCTGTCATTACCATGACGAACTGGAACAGTGTTGCTGTGACAACAATCAGTGTGCAGATGTGTATTAATGGGAGTCCAGCTTTCACACAGTTTTATTTATACCATCAATAGCAGGCCAAGTTTAGCAGGCCAGATGGGCATTACTTCTATGTAAAGCCTAAATGACCTCTAATAACTTGATATAATACCTCTTATCCATAGCCGCGGGAAGTAGGGGTGCTGAAGGTGCTGCAGCATCCCCTGAAAAAACGATATTTTTTAAATCACTAAAGTAGTTCACTGGGCCTTTACTAGTCCTGTTTTAGCGGGCCAATATAGCCGTCTGTAAATCAGGCAACAAAACAACATTCTGCCCAATTTTTCTGACACTGACAGTCGAGTGTTGAATTGCATTATAGCCTATCATCCAAAACCACAATGCATGTTTTGGGTTGCTTGGGGGTTGCGCAATTGGCACGTAATGCAAAAGCATGTTTTTACAAAAGCCTCAAACAAAACCCAATTCTTGTAATATAGCCTATTCCTTTTTTCATAAGAATATCACCAAATCTTTTCTCAAAATTAGTTATTGTAACAATGATGGCGTCTACCTGACTATAAACTAGATGATGCCAATTGAGGCAAAACTTGCGCGTTCTCGTTGGACATTCCTGCATCCAAACGCATGTGTAACGTCTGCTTCCAACTCACACTCTCAAACACATAGATCCCCTGAACGCAGCTCACTCTCCAGATCCCAATCACCTGAATTCTGATCACCTGTTCACACACCTGTAGGTCATTTACACACTATTTAGTTCAGTTCATTGCACCCCCATCATTGTGAGGTATTGTTTGTATTTGTCCACATTCTAGTCGGAGCGCTGTTTATTTCAATATTAGTCCTCCTGTTTATTGTAGTTTCTGGACATCCTCACTAACAACGTTTTTTGTCTATTCCCTGTCCGTACTTTTGCCTATCTGATTTCCTGTCATCAACCTCTTGCCTGATCTCCCGGACTACGTCATTAGCCTTCCCCCTGCCTGTACTGTTACCTGTATGGACTCCCTTCTGCCTGTCCCTGGACCCAGCTGCCTGTCTCCTCCTGTGGTCCTTTCCTAATAAACATCTGCTGCACCCTGTGCTTGAAACCAGCGTCTGTCTCCCATCGTATTCATTACAGCATGCATGTGTTGGACCGTTGCTTTGTCGATGGCACAGTAATGGCCAGCTCTAGATCTACATTTATTAATTTAGAAAAATGACTGAAAAAGTAGCCTAACGGCCTGTGACTTTTTATGACGGCCATGGGCGTGGCTTCTCTTTTTATGACGGCCATGGGCATGGCTTCTCTTTTTATGACGGCCATGGGCGTGGCTTCTCTTTTTATGACGGCCATGGGCGTGGCTTCTCTTTTTATGACGGCCATGGGCGTGGCTTCTCTTTTTATGCGGCCAGGGCGGGCCCATGCGGCCAGGGCTGGCTTCTCTTTTTATGACGGCCATGGGCATGGCTTCTCTTTTTATGACGGCCATGGGCATGGCTTCTCTTTTTATGACGGCCATGGGCATGGCTTCTCTTTTTATGACGGCCATGGGCATGGCTTCTCTTTTTATGACGGCCATGGGCATGGCTTCTCTTTTTATGATGGGCATGGCTTCTCTTTTTATGATGGGCATGGCTTCTCTTTTTATGATGGGCATGGCTTATCTTTATATGATGGGCATGGCTTATCTTTATATGATGGGCATGGCTTCTCTTTTTATGATGGCCATGGGCATTGCTTCTCTTTTTGTATGGCATCGCTGCAATGCAAATATCTTTTTTTTAATTCCCAAAGGTTAATGGTGGCCCAACACAGAATTCTGGGAACCAAATGAGTGAAATATGCCCCTCTGGTGGGAAAGTGCTTGCCCCTCCCGCCAACAACTATTTCTTCACGCATATTTTTTATTTTTGTATTTTATTCACAAAAGTGGTGCACTAGTCCTGTATTAGCGGATCGATATAGCCAAAACATGTTTTACTTGATGGCCCTGTTGATTGTAATAAGTGTATGTGTGTGAGCGTGCGTGCGTGATTACTCGTGACAGCCCTAGCTGGTGTGAACAGCCTATTTAATGAGTGTTATCTTTAAAGGAGAACCAGCTGGGAAATATAAAGGCATTTCCGAGAGTAATATTTCCCTGTGGGTGACCAATAACTTATTCATTGTGACCAGAGAGCTGCTTTTTTGCGACTAGGAAGATATGTGTATCTCTAGGACTACATCACCAGAAGTTCCTTTCTGTTCTGTGGAACAGAGGTTGTTGAAGGACTAGAATACAGAAGGTCTGTTTGTTCTGTGAACCAGAGGTTGTTGAAGGACTAGAATACATAAGGTCCTGTATGTTCTGTGGACCAGAGGTTGTTGAAGGACTAGAATACAGAAGGTCTGTTTGTTCTGTGAACCAGAGGTTGTTGAAGGACTAGAATACAGAAGGTCTGTTTGTTCTGTGAACCAGAGGTTGTTGAAGGATCTAGAATACAGAAGGTCTGTTCTGTGGACCAGAGGTTGTTGAAGAACTAGAATATAGAAGGTCTGTTCTGTGGACCAGAGGTTGTTGAAGGACTAGAATACAGAAGGTCTGTTCTGTGGACCAGAGGTTGTTGAAGAACTAGAATATAGAAGGTCTGTTCTGTGGACCAGAGGTTGTTGAAGGACTAGAATATAGAAGGTCTGTTCTGTGGACCAGAGGTTGTTGAAGGACTAGAATACAGAAGGTCCTGTCTGTTCTGTGGACCAGAGGTTGTTGAAGGACTAGAATACAGAAGGTCTGTTCTGTGGACCAGAGGTTGTTGAAGGACTAGAATATAGAAGGTCTGTTCTGTGGACCAGAGGTTGTTGAAGAACTAGAATATAGAAGGTCTGTTCTGTGGACCAGAGGTTGTTGAAGGACTAGAATATAGAAGGTCTGTTCTGTGGACCAGAGGTTGATGAAGAACTAGAATACATAAGGTTCTGTCTGTTCTGTGGACCAGAGGTTGATGAAGGACTAGAATATAGAAGGTCTGTTCTGTGGACCAGAGGTTGTTGAAGAACTAGAATATAGAAGGTCTGTTCTGTGGACCAGAGGTTGTTGAAAGACTAGAATATAGAAGGTCTGTTCTGTGGACCAGAGGTTGTTGAAAGAATACATTAGGTCCTGCATAGGGCTGTGGAGGTCACAAAATGTTGTCAGCCGGTGATTGTCAAGCAAATAATTGTCGGTCTCACGATAATTGACCGTTAATTAACATAAACACATTTATCATCTCCTGGCTTCCACACATAACCTACAAGACATTTTTAAAAGTATAATGAATCCATGTAATATAGCCTACACTTTCACAATAAATCCATTGTTTATTTTAGACAGGTCTAAAGAAGCATGATATGAAGAAAATGTAGTCTATTTCAGAAGAAAAGAATAGCATACTTTGAGTTGTCCTTATGTTAGCTCCTGATGTGGCTAAATGGCTGCGGACTATAATATTTCATTTAGCAGACAAGATTTGCTTATATTTCCGTGGTATTATTTTATATTATTTTATAATATGAAGAACACACTTGAACAAAGCTGAATAGACATATTTTCTCCAAGTGATATGAGGGAGTGCGCACATGCGGCTATCCTGTGTTCAATGGTTAACTCTACACCATTGGATGATCGTTAACGTTCCATTACTGCAGTAATTCAATTGTAAAGTTCAATTGTTTTGAGGAAATCTAAAAGTCTCTCCTTTGATTGGAATAATTCCACCACAATAGGCATAGCCAATGTTTTATACAGTATGTATTCATTCGGATTCACAGTGTGTACCGAAGCGAGGTCCCCATACCCAAATGGTTCGGTACAAATGCTGTACAGTTACACCCTTACAAAGCATGGATGGCTGTCTTACCTTGTCCATAGACTGCTTACAGGGTAAGGAAACCAATATGTCAGTTTGTCATTTGGGTGAGCTATCCCTTTAACCATTCAGCATTAATGCCTAAAATCCCCACACACACACACACACACACACACACACACACACACACACACACACACACACACACACACATTCACACGCACTCAGATTCACACACACATTTCTGCACAAACACACACATATACACATCAACCATTATCTCTTAGATCGAATCAAATCCCTTTACAAATCAATTAGCCATGTTACACGTTACAGAGTGATTAAATTATATGTATGAATGACGATTAGAGACAGGAATTATGATTCTGTTCATGAAATACAATCAATGTGTCGTTTGGAAAATCGGATTACTCAGGAAAATAAAAGATGAAGATTTCTGTAAAAACCCACACAAACACAATAAGGCATGCAGACACACATACATACACAGCCTGCTTAATGCTACATGTGTGTAATGTGGTTGATTGATATGTGCAGTGTGATTTAGATAGACAGGCTGTGGAGGGCAGGGCTCAGGTTTAATTAACAGGTATGAGCTGCTCCTTCTCTGGCCATCACTATATATATCACCCTGATTCACATACACACACACACACACACACACACACACACACACACACACACACACACACACACACACACACACACACAGTTTGCAATAGCAAGCTAGCTGCTGAGTTAGGGAGATACCCAGTCAGTTTTACAACTGAATGCATCCAACACTCCAAATGTGTCTTCCTCATTTAACCCCTCTGAATCAGAGAGGTTCGGGGGGCTGCCTTAATTGACATCCACATCTTCAGCGCCCGTGGAACAGTTGTTGTTGGGGGTTAACTGCCTTGCTCAAGGGCAGAACGGCAGATTTTTACACCTTGCTGGCTTGGTGATACAAAACTGCGACCTCTCCATTACTGGCCCAACGCTCTTAACCATTAGGCTACCTGGCACCCCACAGAGTTAGTTAGTCTATGTACTGTACATTATTCATTGTTAGCCACCTGGCTAAGGGTACAGCATGTAACCTAATTACCAAGTAGGTTGTCTTCCCTGTGGCTCAGTTGGTAGAGCATGGTGTGTGCAATGCCAGGGTTGTGGGTTTGATTCCGATGAGGGGCCAGTACAAAAAAATATATAATTTTTTTTTTAAAAGCATGAAATGAAATGTATGTATTAACTACTGTAAGTTGCTCTGGATAAGAGTGTCTACTAAAATGTAAAAAATGTAAAGTAGCCTATAGCAGTGTTTTCCAAATTTGGCCCTAGATTCTAGCCCTAGCATTACACAGCTGATTCAAATAATCAAAGCTTGATGAGGGATTGCTTATTTGAATCAGCTGTGTAGTGCTATGGGAAAAACCAAAACGTGCATCTCTTGGGGTCCACAGAACTGAGTTTGGGAAAACGCTGGCCTATACAGAGCCTTCGGCTGTGTTTCATTCCATTAATGTTCTTCCCTCCCCTCTGCACTCGTTTACGCTACTATGCTTCTAGCTTACTAGGGTACTGGGGGAGGTACACCGTCCAACATTCATTATCATAGAACAGTATCAACGCTAATAACACCTTAGACAACATGCACAAGCTGACGGAGACTCTTGCAGTCAATTAAAGCAATTTAAGCAATTAAAGCAACCTCTCAAGGATGCATCAAGCCGATCTCGGTCCACACACACACACACAACCAATTAAAAAGTTATCCCATGTTTCCTTAACTTAAGGTCCTCTGCCTCATTAGCCATAGATCATTTGGACTGGGACTCTCTGCCTCTGACAGCAGGAAGAATCTAGTCCTTCTGTCCGGGACTATACGTCTGTCTGTCAGGCTAGCTAACTGGCTGGCTCCACAGCTGTTTGACTGTTCTGCCCAGCCTGTGGCCAAACTGTGATTATAATCACAAAGCCGTGATGATACAGTATCATAAACAGATCCATACAGCAGAGTTACTTAGAGATACTCCTCTTTCTCATAAACAGATCTATACAGCAGAGTTACTAAGAGATACCCTTCTCACACTCTCTCTCTTTTACCTCTCTCTTTCTTCAACTATATCTCTCTCTCTCTCTCTCTCTCTCTATTCGTGTGGCCAGGCCTCATCTAATCTCTGCCACTATCTGGGGTTTGGGAAAGACAAGCTGCATTTGCATATTTAATGAGATCTGTAGTGTCCCCGCATCATCTCCCCACCACTACCATCACCCTGCAGCCTGAGAGAGGGAAATGGAGAGAGAGAGAAAGAGAGAATCAGCGAAAGTGAGAGAATGTGACACAGTGTAAATAATTTTAGTAACTGCAGTCATCTGTTTTTCCTCCTGGTGATGCACATCTCTCTCACACACAAAGACACGCCATGCAGGGGTCTAGACACGTAAACCACACAGCTACATTTAAAGGCTGAACTAATGACCCAGTTCGATTATTTTAGGGTGTAATGCAGTTACTCAGCAATATGATCTGTCTGTGTCAGAGGTGGGAACAAAAATCTCTGTTTGCTGAACCTGAAAATACCTAGAAGGCTAATGGTGTAATGGATCCCTCTATTATACAGAGAAAGGGAGGAGGGGAGATATGGAGGGAGGAGAAGTTGAGAGGGAAGGTGGGTGGAGGGAGAAGACAAAGAGGAAAGAGAGAGAGAGAGAGAAGGAATAACGAAGAGGTCTGTTATTGTAATGATGATACTAGTATGTGCTCCTACTCTTACTCTCTTAGTTATGAGTTGAATTTTGTCTCTCAGTGGAGGCTCCTCGGAAGAAGAAGGTGAGGACCATCCTTCTCAGTGGATTTCATTTTTTTTTTAAATTGTGAAACATCTAAAAAGTAATCCTATTTAGATAAAACTATACTAAATATATTCACGTCACAAAATAATTGATTAAAACACACTGTTTTGCAATGAAGTTCTGCAGTAGCCTCAAAAGCACTCTGTAGGGTAGCATCATGGTGTAGCCGGTGGACAGCTAGCTTCCATCCTCTTCTGGGTACTGTCACGTCCTGACCATAGTAAGATGTTATTTTCTATGGTAGAGTAGGTCAGGGCGTGACAGGGGGTGTTTGTCTAGGTTTTGTTTGTTTGTCTAGGTTTTCTATGTTCATGTTCTAGTTTTGTATTTCTATGTTGGTTTTGTTTGGGATGATCTCCAATTAGAGGCAGCTGGTCCTCATTGTCTCTTATTGGAGATCATACTTAAGTAGGGGTTTTTCCACCTGGGTTTTGTGGGAGATTAATTTTGAGTTGTGTGTGTTTTCACCTCTGCGTCACGGTTTGTTGTTTTTGTCTTTCAGTTTATTTATGTATTGCATAGTTTCACAGTGTAAATAAAAATGTGGAACGACACACACGCTGCACCTTGGTCCTCTTCTTCCTACGACAGCCGTGACAGGTACATTGACTTCGACACAAAACCTAGGAGGCTCATGGCTCTCACCCCCTTCCATAGACTTACACAGTAATTATGATAACTTCTGGAGGACGTTCTCCAACCTATCAAAGCTCTTGCAGCATGAATTGACATGTTGTCCATCCAATAAAAGGATCAGAGAAGGAATCTAGTATTGAAAACTTAAGCTGCAGCTAGCTAGCACTGCAGTGCATAAAATGTGGTGACAATTTGAGAAAGACAATAGTTGAAGTTTTGAACAAATTAATTTCTGCAAAAATGCAGGAGAAGCAAGAGAGAGCGAGAGAGAGACATAGAGCTAGCTATATTTCGTATTTTATTCACTTTCACTTACTTAGCTAGCATATGCAGCGAGCTAGTTTAGCCTACTCAAACACCCGGCTCAAACAGAGAGGGATGCTATGTTACCAAACTGGCTATGGCTATCCAACACTGGAACTCTTCCAAGTCAAGGTACATTTATAAATGTATTGCCGCCGGGGCCTGCCGGTGTAACTGCTAAACAGCTTGCAAACTGTCCACTGAACTGAATTATTGTAGCGGGTTTACTAACGTGTTAATTCTAGTAGCTATGATGCCTTGACGTTAGCTAATACGGTGACAACGATCTAGGCTGTGTGTAGCAGTTAGCGGTTATGATATGAAGGTTTAGCTTGAAAAGGTTTTTTCGCCTGGTCACAGACAGCTGATGTTTTGTGCACAAGCGAAGGGAAAAAGTGTAGAGGAGGAGAGCGTGTAGGTGCGAAAAGGAATTATCCAACGATCAAAGGGATCACAATCACACTATGAAAGTGAACTGTGTTTGCATGTGATCAGGGGTGTATTCACTCTGCCGATTCTGTTGAAAAACATTTCTTAAATGGAAGCAAACTGAACGAAACAGGGATAAACATACTCAAATTTGTCCAATAGAATCTCTCATTTGCAACTGTTGGACTAATGATTACACCCTAGATCAGCTAAATGCAGGCAAGATTGTGCAATGCGGTATTGAATGTGTCAATGTCTGTCACCTTGATTGCTCAAATTTCTCTCAACCTGTGCCCTTATGTTGTAAACTTTCATTCAACACTACAGTGCCCACAAAGCTCAACACTAAGCTAAGGACCCTGGAACTAAACACCTCCCTCTGCAACTGGATACTGGACTTCCTGAAGGGCCGCTCCCAGGAGGTAAGTGTAGGCAACAACACATTAGCCACGCTGATCCTCAACACGGGGGCCCCTCAGGGGTGCATGCTTAGTAATTTCCTGTACTCCCCGTTCACCCACGACTGCGTGGCCAAGCACGACTCCAACACCATCATTAAGGTTGCTGACGACACAACGCTGGTAGGCTTGTTCAACGACAATGATGAGACAGCCTATAGGGAGGATGTCAGAGACCTGGCAGTGTAGTGCCAGGACAACAACCTCTCCCTAAACGTGAGCAAGACAAAGGAGATGATCGTGGACGACAGGAAAAGGAGGGCCAAACACGCCCCCATTCACATTGACGGGGCTGTAGTGGAGCGGGTCGAGAGTTTCAAGTTCCTTGGTGTCCACATCACCAACAAACTATCATGGTCCAAACATACCAAGAAAGTCATGAAGAGGGCACGACAACATCTTTTCCCCTTCAGGAGACTGAAAAGATTTGGCATGGATTCACAGATCAACAAAAAGTTCTACAGCTGCACCATCGAGAGCATCATAACCGGTTGCATCACCGCCTCGTATGGCAACTGCTCGGCATCCGACCATAAGGCATACAGAGGGTAGTGAATACGGCCCAGTACATCACCAGGCCCAGTACATCACCAGAACCTACAGTGCCTTCCGACACTATTCAGACCCCTTGACTTTTTCCACATTTTGTTACGTTACAGCCTTATTCTTATTCTAAAATGTATTACATTTAAAAAAATCCTCAGCAATCTACACAAAATATTCCTAAATGTGACTTGTTTCAGGAAACTAGGCGTATGTTGCGGGTCACTACTTAACTTCTTTGGGATAGAGGGCAGTATTTTCACGGCCGGATAAAAAACGTACCCAATTTAATCTGGTTATTACTCCTGCCCAGAAACTAGAATATGCATATAATTAGTAGATAGAAAATTAGTGGACAGAACTCATATGGCAGGCCAAAAGCTGAGAAGATTCCATACAGGAAGTGCCCTGTCTGACAATTTGTTGTCCTTCTGTTGCATCTGTGCTGTAACGTGACATTTTCTAAGGCTTCCATTGGCTCTCTAAAGCTGCCAGAAAGTGGAATGGGGTGTCTGCTGTCTCTGGGCGAAGAACAGCAGCAGAATTTGTGAGTGGTCAGCCTGGGGACAGTGACACTGGAGATGCGCTGTCACGAGACTACTCCATTTTTTTCTTTCAGCCTTTGAATGAATACAACATTGCCTGGTTGGAATATTATCGCTATTTTACGAGAAAAATAGCATAAAAATGGATTTTAAACAGCGTTTGACATGCTTCTATGTACGGGAATGGAATATTTAGATTTTTTTGGTCACGAAATGCGCTCGCGCGTCACCCTTCAGATAGTGACCTGAACGCACAAACAAAACGGAGCTATTTGAATATAACTATGGATTATTTGGAACCAAAACAACATTTGTTGTTGAAGTAGAAGTCCGGCGAGTGCATTCTGACGAAGAACAGCAAAGGTAATCCAATTTTTCTAATAGTAATTCTGAGTTTAGGTTGTCCCAAACTTGGTGGGTGTCAAAATAGCTAGCCGTGATGGCCGAGCTATGTACTCAGAATATTGCAAAATGTGCTTTCGCCGAAAAGCTATTTTAAAATCTGACACCGCGATTGCATAAAGGAGTTCTGTATCTACAATTCTTAAAATAATTGTTATGTATTTTGTGAGTAATTTAGTAAATTCACCGGAAGTTTTCGGTGAGTATGCTAGTTCTGAACAACACATGCTAATGTAAAAAGCTGGTTTTTGATATAAATATGAACTTGATTGAACAAAACATGCATGTATTGTATAACATAATGTCCTAGGAGTGTCATCTGATGAAGATCATCAAAGGTTAGTGCTGCATTTAGCTGTGGTTTGGGTTTATGTGACATATATGCTTGCTTGGAAAATGGCTGTGTGATTATTTTTGGCAGGGTACTCTCCTAACATAATCTAATGTTTTGCTTTCGCTGTAAAGCCTTTTTGAAATTGGACAATGTGGTTAGATTAACAAGAGTCTTATCTTTAAAATGGTGTAAAATAGTTGATTGTTTGAGAAAATTGAATTGTGGTATTTTAGTTGGTTTTGTATTTCGCGCCATGCGATGCCATTGGCTGTTGGCTAGGGGTTCCGCAGGCAGAACGGGGTTCCGCTAGCGGAACGTCTGTCCTCAACAGGTTAACAGCAGAGCCATTTAAACGTAAAGTTTTCTTACATTTTTTATCAATGTACGTTTTTCAGCATGAATGCCTTATGGAACATGTGAACTTTCATGTGCCTTAATAACAGACTTGTATGCCATCTGTAAATACCAATAAAATTGTTAAATTACGAGCCTAGTTGGTTTAGTCACCGAAAAAGGGAGTAACCTGATTGGCTGAGGTAAGGAGTGGGCTGGACATGCCGAGAGATGAGTTCGGGTTGGTGTACCATAGAGCACACTTCTGTCTATTTGAGCTGGTCAGTATGTGTAGGTAATCTTGTCTAACACAGCGTTTTTAAATGTATCGCATAGTAGAACTGCATAAGTGTTGTTCTCCACTTTCTGGAGAACTGAGTTTTGAAATCAATGGAATTAGATTATGATAGCTAAGGAGAAAACACCTGTCACCAGATTACATCTTCAAACTAAGGGCAAATATAGCATCCGTGACAGGAAGAACTATATATGGGTAAGATGGTCTAGCTTGCTACATTTTCAGATATTACACATTTCTCATTTTGACAGAAAGTTGTATTCATTTCAAGTTAAGGTGTACTGTTAGCTAGCTAGCTAACGTTAGCTGGCTGGCTCGCTAGCTAACGTTACATGTATTATCTTATTATTCATATCTCAGAGCCATTTGCTTTGCTAGTTATAGCCTAATGTTAGCTAGCTAACATTCAACCTGGTTGGTTAGCTACCTGCAGATTCATCCAGGGTAGTAATGTCATGAGTTGGGTTTAGGGGTAATTGTTTACCTAGCTAGCTAGCTACATGTCTTAAAAAAAGACTCCACTATGCAAGTAAACATTTCAATAGAATGCGACAACTGTTGATATAAGTAGCTGGTAAATTCGCTCCGGCTATCTACTCTGATTTCAGAGCACGGGTAAGATAGTCTAGCTAGCTACATTTTCAGATATTACACGTTTTTCATTTTGACAGAAAGTTATTTTCATTTTAAGTTAAAGTGTACTGTTAGCTAGCTAGCTAACGTTAGCTGGTTAGCTCGCTAGCTAACGTTACGTGTATGGTCTTATTATTCGTATCTCAGAGCCATTTGCTTTGGTAGTTATAGCCTAATGTTAGCTAGCTAACATTGAACATGGTTGGTTGCAGATTCATGCAGGGTAGTAACGTCATGAGTTGGGATTATGCTAACTAGCTAGCTATATGTCTTAACAAAATACTCCACTAAATAACCATTTCAATAGAAAGTCACTGCGACAACTGTTGATAGACGTAGCTGGTAAATACGCACTGGCTATCTACTCTGATTTCAGAGCACTCTCGTCTGAGTGTGCCAGACTGCAGAATAACTGAAGAATTTCCGGACGCTCAACACCCGTTGAATATGGCCGCTGTCAGTAAACATTGGCAAAAAGCATAAATTGTTGCCAGCAGCACAGTTGCAGTCACCAACTCTCTGGATAACAGAAAATCAGCCTAACCAGCTCTGCTGGGCAAGTTAAGTTTATCAGCCTGCTCTGCTGAGATTAAACGTTTATCAACTTTCTTAGCAGAGTTACTTTCCCATTGTTCCACAAATGCAGTGTATGATATACAATTTTGTAGCTCTGTGTCTCCGCGTTTATCCAATGTAAGAATCACCATTTAAAATGTAGTTAAATAAGACAAAATCAAGGCGGTTGGTCACAAATGACAAAGCGGAAAACAGTAGCTGTGTTCGAATACCCATACTAACATACTGTATACAACATACTTAATGAGTATATACTACATACTATATATTATTAGTTCCTTTTAGTATACTGTAACTGAATGGTATTGTTTCAGTTGAGCGTACTTCGCCTGTGTACCAGAAGTTCATGCTGTTGCTATGCAACTTCTTGTTAGCTTGTTAGCATAACACATTACTAGCTAGACATCTTACGGCTTCATTAACAATATCCATTAAGAACGCACAACGACTATATCACTTAGCTAAGCTAAGCATGACGTGAATAATCAAGTCAATAGATTGTGTTCGTAAATTCACTCTGACTATCTACTCCGATTTCAGAGCACTCTCGTCTGTGTTTTTATTTTAATTTATTTCACCTTTATTTAACCAGGTAGGCCAGTTGAGAACAAGTTCTCATTTACAACTGCAACCTGGCCAAGATAAAGCAAAGCATTGCGACAAAACAACAACACAGAGTTACACATAAACAAAAGTATAGTCAATAACAATAGAAAAATCTATGTACAGTGTGTGCAAATATAGAAGAGTTGGGAGGTAAGGCAATAAATAGGCCATGAAGTAAGCAATATTCTTTCCGCAATATTAAGCTGATCCACCCCTAAAAAAAATAAAAATTAATAAATAAATAAATAGGCCATGGAGGCGAAATAATTACAATTTAGCATTAACACTGGAATGACAGATGATGATGTGCAAGTAGAGAATAGAGAAACTGGGGTGCAAAAGAGCAAGAGGACAAGTAACAATATGGGATGAGGTAGTTGGGTGTGCTATTTACAGATTGGCTGTGTACACATACAGTGATCGGTAAGCTGTCCTGACAGCTGATCCTTAAAGTTAGAGAGGGAGATATGACTCCAGCTTCAGTAATTTTTGCAATTCGTTCTAGTCATTGGCAGCAGAGAACTGAAAGGAAAGGCGGCCAAAGGAAGTGTTGGCTTTGGGGATGACCGGTGAAATATACCTGCCGGAGAGCGTGCTACGGCTGGGTGTTGCTATGGTGACCAGAGAGCTAAGGCGGTGCCAGAGGGCAGAAAAACTGATGAATTTGCAAACGCTCAAAACCCCTGGCACCATCCCTACGATCATCTCTTAAATAATTATGAATAGATCCACCATTGAGCACAAAAACAACACTTGTTACAGAATATTTTACATAAAAATAACATCTGTCAGACAAACCATGCCTGACAACATGATCCAATAAACATCGGTCAGTAAACATCGGCAAAAAAAGTGTTTTCTGCCAGCAGCACAGTTACAGTCACCAACGCTCTGGATAACATGAAAACAGCCTAACCAGCTCTGCCAGGGCGATAAAATGGTCAGAGTGAGGTGTTCTCTCATTTGTGTCTGGAAATAGTTAGCAAGCCAGCCAACGTAAGCCAGTTAGCTTGGGTGCTTGACTGCAGTTGTGAGGTTAGAACGCTCAAATCAACCAGAGCGTCCAGTGTGCGCTCTGAACGCTCCGAGTGCGAAACACAAATTTACGAACACACAGTTGTGTAGTTAGTTAGATAGCATATAGTTAATATACTGGCGAGTTCGATGTATTAATCAACGACTAATAGCTCCAGAGTGGCGCAGCGGTCTAAGGCACTGCACCTCAGTGCTAGAGGCGTCACTACAAACAACCTGGTTCGAATCTAGGCTGTATCACAACTGGCTGTGATTGGGAGTCCCATAGGGCGGCGCACAATTGGTCCAGCGTTTGGCAGGTGTAGGCCGTCATTGTAAATAAGAATTTGTTCTTAACAGACTTGCCTAGTAAAATGTAAAAAAACATACTGCTGTAATGCTAAGCGGTTCATACGGATAGCGTAGCTAATAAATTGTCAGCCAACGTGTAAATTATTTGAAAAGTCATTGCTTTATTACATTGCTCAACATTTTCTAAACATTTGTCATAATTAGTTAAAGCAATAAATTTGTATCTGGTCTCGTTGGACTTCGGCTGCATATTGTTCGCCATTTTCTTCAAATCTGAAAACTTTGTGAAGCCACGCCTAAAAAGAATTGCATGACAGGCCCAAAAAGCATGGAAATAGTGTCCACTGTTTGTATACTTCGTATTTTGACGAATGTAGTACGACATCTGTTGGCATACTAACTATATCCATACTTTGACCAATAAGCATACTACATACTCAATTGACGTCACAAATAGTATGGTTAGTGCGGTTAGTATAAGTATTCGAACACAGCTAGTCATTTAATTTTTTTGTTGCAAATGTAATAAAAATCAATAAACAGAAATACCTTATCTACATAAGTATTCATAACCTTTGCTATGAGACTCGAAATTGAGCTCAGGTGCATCCTGTTTCCATTGATCATCCTTGAGATGTTTCTACAACTTGATTGAAGTCCACCTGTGGTAAATTCAATTGATTGGATATGATTTGGAAAGGCGGACACCTGTCTATATAAGGTCCCACAGGTGACAGTGCATGTAAGAGTGAAAACCAAGCCATGAGGTTGAAGGAATTGTCCATAGAGCTCCGAGACAGGATTGTGTTGAGGCACAGATCTGGGGAAGGGTACCAAAACATTTCTGCAGCATTGAAGGTCCCCAAGAACACAGTGGCCTCCATCATTCTTAAATGGAAGAAGTTTGGAACCACCAAGGCTCTACCTAGAGCTGGCTGCCCAGCCAAACTGAGAAATCGGGGGAGAAGGGCCTTGGTCAGGGAGGTGACCAAGGACCCGATGGTCACTCTGACAGAGCTCTAGAGTTCCTCTGTGGAGATGGGAGAAACTTCCAGAAGGACAACCATCTCTGCTGCACTCTGCACACACTAGAGTGGCCAGACGGAAGCCACTCCTCAGTAAAAGGCAAATGACAGGCCGCGTGGAGTTTGACAAAAGGCACCTAAAGATTCTCTGGTCTGATGAAACCAAGATTGAACTCTTTGGCTTGAATGCCAAGCGTCATGTCTGGAGGAAACCTGGCACCATCCCTACGATGAAGCATGGTGGTGGCACATCATGCTGTGGGGATGTTTTTCAGCAGGAGGGACTGGAAGACTATTCAGGGTCAAGGCAAAGATGAACGGAGCAAAGTACAGAGAGATCCTTGATGAAAACCTGCTCCAGAGCGCTCAAGACTGGGGGCGAAGGTTCACCTTCCAACAGGACAACGACCCTAAGCACACAGCCAAGACAACACAGGAGTGGCTTCGAGTGGCCCAGCCAGAGCCCGGACTTGAACCCGATCGAACATCTCTGGAGAGACTTGAAAATAGCTGTGCAGCATTGTTCCCCATCCAACCTGACAGAGCTTGAGAGGATCTGCAGAGAAGAATGGGAGAAACTCCCCAAATACAGGTGTGCCAAGCTTGTAGCGTCATGCCCAAGAAGACTCGATGCTGTAATCACTGCCAAAGGTGCTTCAACAAAGTACTGAGTAAAGGGTCTGAATACTTATGTTAATGTGATATTTCAGTTTTTATTTGTAATAAATTAGCGAACATTTCTAAAATACCTATTTTTGTAATTATGGAGTATTGTGTGTAGATTGATGAGGGATTTTTTTGTTGTTGTCAATTTTAGAATAAGGCTGCAACAAAATTTTGAAAAAGTCATGGGGTCTGAATACTTTCTGAATGCACTGCATATACTAGGCAGTGTCAGAGGAATGCCCTGAAAAATGTCAAAGACTCCAATCACCCAAGTCATAGGCTGTTCTCTCTGCTCCTGCATGGGAAGCGGTACTGGAGCGCAAAGTCTAGGTCCAAAGGCTCCTTAACAGCTTCTACCCCCAACCATAAGACTGCTGAACAATTAAACAATTGGCCACCTGGAACTTTGTTTTTACACTGCTGCTACTCATTGTTTATTTTCTATGCAAAGTCACTTTACCACCACCTACAGTACATGTACAAATTACCTCGACTAACATGTACGCCCGCACATTGACTCGGTACCGGTACCCCCTGTATATAGCCTCCACATTGACTCGGTACCGGTACCCCCTGTATATAGCCTCCATATTGACTCTGTACCGGTACCCCTGTATATAGCCTCATCATTGTTATTTTATAGTGTTTTTGTCAGGCGGTGGGTGTAGCTGGTGCATGAAGTCAGGCGCAGGAGAGCAGAGATGAGTGAACAACGCACTTTACTAGAGAAAATAGCACAAAGTAACAAAACCAATGTGTGAACAATAATGGTTGCCATCCAACACGGGTGAACACAGCACCTGGAACAAACCAGCCGGAAACGTACCGACCCTAACAATAAACAAACACACACAAAGACATGGGGGAAACAGAGGGTTAAATACATTACCAATTATTGGGAAATTAAAACCAGGTGTGTGGGAAACATAGACAAAACCAATGTAAAATGAAAAGTGGATCGGCGAAGGCTAGAAGACCGGTGACGTCGACCGCCGAGCGCCGCCCGAATAAGGAGAGGAACAGACTTTGGCGGAAGTCGTGACAGTTTTATTTTAGTTTCTTTAGTATTTATTCTTAAAACGGCATTGTTGGTTAAGGGCTTGAAAGTAGGCATTTCATGGTGTCATGACGTTGGCCTGTGGGTAAGGTTTATGACCCCCCCCCCATAAATACCTTTCTCTCTTCCCCTCTCTGAATCTACTGAAGGACGTGAATAGCCTGTGTTAAATATAGAAAGTCTGGGAACATCAAACAAATGGGGAAAGGTACCACATATTTTGTTAATAAAACCAGTTGGAAATATGCTTGGGAACGTAATGAGTATGTATGTCAGTTCGGTTGTCATCTGAGACATTATGACTGATGACAGGATGACAAACTGTATCTGAGAAAGTATACGCCCTCTAGTTATCAGAGTCACATGGAATTGTTATGCAATTGAAATGTTTGATATTGAAAATGTTTGTTAGGAGATGAAATGTAATTTTAGCTTCCGAATGAGAGATATGGGTTTTCATAAGGAAAGTGCCCTGCTCGATCAGTGGCCCAACCCTGTGAAGGGACAGGGGTTATAAACGATGAAACACCTCCCTCCCCCTCTCCACTATATAATCCTTTGACGAAAAGATAACCACGTAGTTCCAGTACGGGAGGTCTGCAGCCTCTACGTTAGAAGGACACACATGTCAAGGACAGAACTAAGCCAACCTCGGCGTGAGCTTTGGTGGCGAATGGTATGAACTTTGAGCTTATTCACTACAGAAGTGCTACTTCCTAGCCGTTGAGTTAGCAGCGGCCGCTGCTTACGTGGGCTAGGAAAGGACGGACGACGGATCCAGTCTAACAACCAGACGAAGATACCACCGCGTATCCAATTGACCCCCATTGACATTCTTCCGAAAACAGGGAGATCTGTTGGCCAACCCGGCCAGCATCTACGACCAATCTACCGAAGCGCAGCTCAGAGTAAATATTTATTGCATTTTCCTTTTCCAAATGGGCGGTAATTTAGAATGCATAAGATAATGTATTTACGATAGCATAGCTGCTGTTTCTCTGTTCCTAAATCTTCCCGCTCTTTCATTCAAGCCCAACCCCCTTTCCTTTGTGTAACCAGCCGTCATATCTGTTCCGTCTACCGGGACGTTTTCTGTATGACATCATTGTATTCTGTGTATTTGTAATTCTGTGTGATTAGTTAGGTATTTAGTAAATAAATAATTCAACCCAATTTTGTATTGCTGATTCAACTTGTTAGCCAGGGTTCGTGAAGATAGCCAAGAATTAACATTGTTCAATGATCCGAAAAGCGTCTGAACAGACATTTTTGGCGCCCCCTGTGTGGACTCTAAAACTAGGCCGCACGTTTGGGTAATTTCGATAACACATATTGGAGCCCCCGTGCGAGGAATCTAAAATAGGATGAAGCTTTTATTTTGATTCAGCATATATAAAATTGAAAAGCAGATTACATAATATACCAAGTTGATTATATACATTATGGGAATTGTAGACTGGAATTATTGGTGCGTGTGTGCTCTGGAGAATAGCCTCCGTGTTGTGCTCTGACGTAGTCAGTGGGTAGCATAAACTATACATGTAGGTATGATGGCTGATAAAGCTATCTGAGAAATAGCGCGTTTGGCCAAACGCTAAGTATTTCTGCCTCTCGCGTTTCAGACGCGTGTTGGCTAGGTCATTATTAATTTCTCGAGCGAGGACAAAGAGCCAGCCGATTGAAATTTAGGAGAGATTAGCTTGACCAGCGATAAGTATCTCTCTGTCTCTCGCGTTTCGATGCGAGTAGACCACGGTGCAATTCGTTGTTTCCCGCGAGTTCCGGTTAAAACATCGTCAAATATCGCCGAAAAGGGTTTGAACATAATACGTTATAAGTAAAACCTTTCCCTTGCCAAGGGAATCCTATGTTGAGCATTTTTCAGGCATAAAGTAGCATTAGCTTGCTCGAGATGCTAAGCTAAAAAAAAGGGAAAACAGCCATTTTGTTTTGTGCCACATTGTAAGTCATCCGACTTGCGGAACGAAATCCCGTTTGATTTCAGTGTGTGCCCTCTGAAGAAGTCACCAATACTTTCCTTCAAATAATTAGTCAGGTGACACTCAAGTCGTTACTCGTGATATCCAGACGGATATCGATGTCTTTTTCAATTGAACTAATAAGTGAAATTGCCAGATTTACATTCTCAAGTTTAAATAATATCCAAATTGATGAGTTTTCTAAATGAGACATTGTAATCTTTTTCCACATTAACCTAGATGAATAAACCTCTCAGGTTAATTCAAGTTTAAATCCCAAATAGCCTATACAGGTTTGATTTATCATTAAAATTGATCAATCAGTAAAATTTGGTTTTTGCAAAACCCATTCAGTAATCCAGTACTGACAGAAGTCCCGCCCCAGCGGGAATCCCATGTGGCTTCGGCCCAAGGAAGAAGTGTACCATAGTGGGGAGTGTTCCCAACATTTAATCTACTGTTTACACTTATGATATCCAATCAATGGAGATTGTATGGATTATCATGTCATTCAATTTAATAAGTTAAATTGTTGAACATACCTTAATGTTCTTGCAATCAAATGAGACACTTTTAAACTTCCCATATTAACCTGGATGAAGCAACCTCAGGTTAATTCAAGTTTAATACCCAGATAGCCTACCCAGGTAGGATTAATCATTGGCATTGATTAATTAATTCAATTTGCTTTTGCAAATTCATTCACGTCCAACTTCCACATTACTGGTACAGTACCGATGGTTCGTCAACATCTATAAATAGATTAAACTTGTCTTTGCAGCTTCCAATGAATTCCAAACCCAAACATTGAAAAAAAATAGGAACATTTTTCCTCTAAATTTTTCTAATAATGTGCAAGCTACCAAAGGAGGTGGTCACCACTCCTCCGCTAATTAGTGAACCTCCACCCATAAAAGGATTGATCTCTGACCTCAGCAGTGATACCAACCCTAATTATGCCATTAGAAAAACAACAGCCGAAATTGCGAACGCTCTCCAAAATCAACCATCAAATACAGGCTTTGTGACTGTTCTCTCCACTTTAGCACTTATGTATCGCCATCAAAGGTTGGCATCGGTCCAATACCACAGTGCACAGCTGAAGCACGTGCAAGACATGGCTAACATGAGGGCACAGGTGGAGAGAACTGAGCAACTATTGACAAAAGCAGGAAATGAAAACATTCTGCTAGTCGAGGAACTGCGTTTGAAATCGGAACAATTAAAAGTAACTGCAAATACTTATGACGATGAACGAGCACAAACTCTCCAACAAAATCGTCATCTGCAGGAACAACTCGATTTAGCCAAAACTAAATGCGATGTAGTCCACGCCAAACTAGATAAATCTGTCGAGTTATCTACAAACAGGAACGCGCAATTTGATAACATTCAGGCAGTTTTGTTGAACGTTACTCAAGGTAACAATGTTCTACTCCAAATTCTGTAGACCAAAGACGATCAGTTGATGAACACAATGACTAAGTTGGATGACAAATCAGCAGAACTTATTGAAGTCGCTGACCAAATGAATGATGAGAGAACTCAGGTGATGAGGATGGAAATATTGATTTCTAAGCAAGCAAAGGAAATCTCATCACTGAATCTCTCGCTCCGTACTCGAGACCTCTATCTGCAAACCATGACAGATAAGTTTGAGACCGAAAGGAGCAGGTGTGACACTCACGTGTCCAAAATTGGTACTCTAAGCGCTCAAGTGGACTCTGCAATGCAGCAGAAGACCACCCTTAGGTACCATCTGGAGGAAGTCCAGAATGGTCACGCTCTACAGCATGACTACCCATCCAAGCAACCGGAGTCCGGTACTCAAAGGAGTGAAGACGATAGGTTTCAGACATTGCCTCCATCATGTGTCCCTCAGTCTTCTCCTCTTGGCCATTCGGCACTGAGTAATATGGAGCCTCTTGGCCAACAAAGCCAAAGCTTGGCTTCTCCTCTTGGCCTGTCGGCCCCAATTTCTCCACAGGATGAAGCCAACCCTCTCCGCCCGCTTGGCGCGGAATACGTTGACAAACTCGTCAAGAATTTCCCCACCTTTGACCCTGTTCCAGGTCAGCCAAATGATACTGAGACGTTCCTAGCTGACATAGAGGACGCGTTGGGTGGCTACCCGAACACTACGGGATCTGACAGGGTTTACCTGTTGAAGCGAACGTCGAATAGACACGTGACGAGGTTCATTCGCCTACAACAGCAACACGTGCTAAATGACTACGCTAAACTTGCCACAGCTTTGATATTAGAATTCAGTGGTTCTGCGACTCGCAAACACGATAGCTCACTGGCTAACACCGTCAAACAAGCTCGGAACGAACACCCACAAGCTTACTATCATAGGCTTCGTTCAGCTTACTTTGGCATACTCACAGAAACAGGAATGGAAGAGCTGTTACCATTCAAACAAATGTTTCTGTCGAACATGTATCCCACCTTCATTACCTACTTGGGCCCTGCAGCCCACGTTGGCTTGCCTATCTTACAACTCAGAGAGCTTGCAAGCACAGCTTTTGAGGCATCAAAAGTTCACAACGCTAAGAGCCCTGACCACTCAGTTTTGAAGTTTAACCAGGAGCACTCACTCCAGTTAGAGGGTGCATTATCAGGTATTGGAGCGTCGAGAGATGACGCACAACAACAGTTTCTACCTCGAAACCATGATTCCAATAACCTCCGCGGTCGAAATAACTGTAAAGTACGTAGCCATCAACATGACTACCGCTACAAACGACCCGTTCGCTACGTTCCTGCACCCAACCCACAAAAAGTGTCAGAGCACAAGGGTAACAAAGGGTTGAAGGACGATCAAAACGTAGACCAATGTTCTCCAGAAGTCCCACTACGGGAAGAACTAAAGCGAGAACAATTTGAGAAAAGGGTAAAAGATAAGTCACAAGGACTAGACGGGGAATTACCGGACACCAGGTCCGCAGAAATTAACACCCATAACAAGGACGTTAAAGTTCAAATTTCTCCCTCTCTCATTCAAGACCCTATCCAGGGCCCGCTTGATCAAGAAACAAGCCCCCGGGCTTTGTCTGTAGACTCTAATACAAAAGTTGCGAAGAAAAAGGTAAAACGCTTCGTTAAAGCCAAGCCCACTCAAAATCGGAAAAGTCAATCTGCTTCCACCTTGAACAGAAATGGCACATCACGTCGTTGCGAACGACCACTCCACTTTGTGGGGAATATGTCCACTAACCACGAATCTAAACGGCCATACCTGGAAACAGTCCTGGAGGACTGCTTAACTTGTCATGCGCTAATTGATTCGGGTGTGACAATATCACTCATCTCTCAAACATTGTTTGATGATCTCAAAAGGGCTTTGAAGACAACTAAACGTTGGTTAAAAGTGGAACGATGCGACACTACACTTCGAGGGGTCACTCAGACTACCTCGCCTCTCACATTGAGAGTCATGCTGAAACTACACTTCCAGGACGTATCGCTCGTTCACCCTGTGTATGTTACCAGCCTCGAAACTGTAACCCTGCTACTTGGAGCAGACTTGATGGATCGGTTACTCCCATTGATGGATTGGAAAACCAACCAGGTATGGTCACAGGCCACAGTGCCTTCTCCACTGACCACACTGTCTTCCCCTAACGCTAGCTGCAATGCAGTCATTCACGAGGGGTATCTGTTGAAAGCACCCCTTTGGGAAAAGACGTTTAGAAACCTCTTGGTACAAAATCCGATCCACGGAGATAGTACGATATCTCGACACATTCCATCAGCCAACCTGATTGACCATTCTTTTCATGATTTCGAGCCAGCTGTCTCTGTGAATAAGCAACTTCCCTCCTCCTTGCAGTCGTGCAATACGATAGTTGAGATGAACTTCCCTTGCCCTTCGGACACTTCCGCAAGCACTGCGGCCGTCTCAGCAAGAAAAACATTGATGTGCAGAGTACACTCTGCTTCCGATGATACACCTTCTGCTTTGTTGGGGACTGTCACCCCTTACAATGACACTAATGGCGTCAGTACAGCAACTGACCCGATGACTCCCACTGGTGAAACACTTTGCGATATCGCAGACCGATATCCTCGTCTCAGTTTGCAGGTACTGAAGAGGTTGCCACACGCGGACGCGGTGGTGACTGACAGACCTCGACAGCCACTGAGGGTGTTGAAGCACAAACATTTGGTTGAAAGGTTACAGCCATTCTCATAATAACGCGGCCACTGACAACTCGTACATAGGGTCCGACCTTTTCGTTTGCGCCTCGGACACCAACACCACCCGCTGGTGGGGGGGTCCCGAGACACAAAGGGGGGGAATAGTAGCCCAGACCCATGATGAGCCTCATCGAGGCCGGTTGGGGGGGTCGGGACTACGGACAACACCGTACGAGGCCGCCAGAGCATAAATCAAATCTAGTTGTAAACTCCCCTATGAGAACAGTGAGGAGCAGACAGGCCCCTAGACGGGGATTATCTTAGAACACATCTAAGATAGTACTGAGGTGTACCACACTGGTCGTAAAGGAAGTCCAATGGACTTGTCCACCTCCAAAACAAATGGCAACAATAATCATTCCTTGCCATGTGTAGGTTCAACTACAATAGAACTAGTAATATGCTCCAATCATGTGTTCCGGTAGATAATATTTCAGAATAAATCGGTAGGACAACTGGACCCCTTGAATACCAGTACCAATACCACAGTCAGTCCAGCAACACTCAGTAAGAGGATTAGTAACCTCACAAGTTAAATTGCTATTGATAATAGCGACATAGGAGTCACTCAGAGTGCCACACGGGGAAGGGAATCTCCATTGCACTCTTCCAATGGTTAACACATGCCACTAATAAATAGAACCCTCCGTTCAGGAGAAAATTATTAGAAGTCATGAACCATGATCACACCACGTACGACTGGTCTAATACTTAGAGTACTTCTGTCGTGAGGTTAGCTCCTCCGTGGATAACATAGCTATGAAATTGACTTCATACCTACTGCCACTACAATAGTGGAAGACACAGTGACTTGTAGAAAACTACTACAGACTCCCTTGACACCAATTCTGACTGACCTCCAGGCATTGACCTGAAAATTACCTGACTACGTCAGACTCATTCTGAACAAGTTGTAATCTGCCAGGATACTTGGTTTTCTTCCCTTGACATGCGCGATTGTGTAAGCATAAACGCACATGCACAACGGAACATCCAATTAGGATTTATGCTAGGATCACTTAAGGGTCCAAGCAAAATACCAGCCTTAGTAAAGTTGAACATTTACTTCTAGGCCTTTGACTCTACAGCACTCACCAGTTTTCTAACCAGAAGTCCATAGGTCATCCTGTAGACTGCCCAAAACTAGTGCCTTACAGCTGTAGACTTATCATATAGTTGTCAACTTAGGATAGTACCCTAAGCGCCCCCCCGCAAATTAGGAAAGCCCTAGATATGACATTAGACAATGCCATGATAGGGTCATTTTGCCAAGACCATGGACGTAGATAGAATACAGTCCAATTAGATGATTAAGGTGGCATAACTATATTTTGTTTTGTTTATGCTTTCATTCATTTTGTTTCATTTTCTTCGGCACATAGAAAGTGATAGAGCCATAAACAACTCCCCCATACAACCATCAGTTAGTGCCACAACGCCGCTCATTTGGGGGGAAATGTAATGATATATTTCATGAGTGTGTGTGTGTTGTTAACATCTGTTAACTGCCCAGATATTCCAGTCTGGACGACCAGACGACGGGTCCGGAACGGCGATCCCAATCCGGACATCCGCTGCCGAGCCATGGAACGGACTTCTTCATTTGCAGAAACCCTACCCGGGTCGACCACCAGAGGGGGGGCTGCCATAGCAACCACCAACTGGACATCTACAGCCCAGCCTTGGAGCGGATTTCTTCATTTGCAGACACCCTACCCGGGTCGACCGCCAGATGGGGACCACAACGATGATCCACAACTAGGACAACCCACGTTCATTTTTATGTTGGGTTATAACATGCAGGTTAATCGCAAGATTGAACCCAACCTGGGGGGACTGTCATGACGTTGGCCTGTGGTTAAGGTTTATGACCCCCCCCCCCATAAATACCTTTCTCTCTTCCCCTCTCTGAATCTACTGAAGGACGTGAATAGCCTGTGTTAAATATAGAGAGTCTGGGAACATCAAACAAATGGGGAAAGGTACCACATATTTTGTTAATAAAACCAGTTGGAAATATGCTTGGGAACGTAATGAGTATGTATGTCAGTTCGGTTGTCATCTGAGACATTATGACTGATGACAGGACGACAAACTGTATCTGAGAAAGTATACGCCCTCTAGTTATCAGAGTCACATGGAATTGTTATGCAATTGAAATGTTTGATATTGAAAATGTTTGTTAGGAGATGAAATGTAATTTTAGCTTCCGAATGAGAGATTTGGGTTTTCATAAGGAAAGTGCCCTGCTCGATCAGTGGCCCAACCCTGTGAAGGGACAGGGGTTATAAACGACGAAACACCTCCCTCCCCCTCTCCACTATATAATCCTTTGACGAAAAGATAACCACGTAGTTCCAGTATGGGAGGTCTGCAGCCTCTACGTTAGAAGGACACACATGTCAAGGACAGAACTAAGCCAACCTCGGCGTGAGCTTTGGTGGCGAATGGTATGAACTTTGAGCTTATTCACTACAGAAGTGCTACTTCCTAGCCGTTGAGTTAGCAGCGGCCGCTGCTTACGTGGGCTAGGAAAGGACGGACGACGGATCCAGTCTAACAACCAGACGAAGATACCACCGCGTATCCAATTGACCCCCATTGACATTCTTCCGAAAACAGGGAGATCTGTTGGCCAACCCGGCCAGCATCTACGACCAATCTACCGAAGCGCAGCTCAGAGTAAATATTTATTGCATTTTCCTTTTCCAAATGGGCGGTAATTTAGAATGCATAAGATAATGTATTTACGATAGCATAGCTGCTGTTTCTCTGTTCCTAAATCTTCCCGCTCTTTCATTCAAGCCCAACCCCCTTTCCTTTGTGTAACCAGCCGTCATATCTGTTCCGTCTACCGGGACGTTTTCTGTATGACATCATTGTATTCTGTGTATTTGTAATTCTGTGTGATTAGTTAGGTATTTAGTAAATAAATAATTCAACCCAATTTTGTATTGCTGATTCAACTTGTTAGCCAGGGTTCGTGAAGATAGCCAAGAACTTACAACTTTCATTATGAGACTGAAAATAAAACAAGGGTTAATATTGACTGCTATTGATGTAAAATATTACAAAGTATTTTAAGAGTTTATTCGGAAGATAACGGCTCTATAAACGTTCTTCCGTGGTGCCCCGACTTTCTAGTTAATTACACTTACATGATTAGCTTAATCAGGTAATATTAATTACAGAGAAATCATGTTATAAGTTAGCATGTCATATCACTTAATCCGGCATAGCCAAAGACACGACAATGGTAAGGTCTACACCTGTTGTAAAATACAATTTGATTTGATTTGAGATTGTAGCAACCTCATGATGTTTGGTATATTGAACATTTGAGTATCATGTAGTAGCCTAAACCTATCGATGTTACATAGCTGGGTGAATGGACAGTCACTCAATAAGCTGTAATAGAAATAAGGCCATGCTCATAAAAAAAAAAATGATTGTCCTCCCTCATCTTAAACGGGACCGACCGCCGCTGCTGTCTATGTATCTGCCATCATAACTGCACATCCAGTGACTATTTCTGTGCCATGTATCACACCAAGATCTCATGGTTTGATAAATTTAACTTCAGCTTGTGATCCAAACGTTACATTTCGAAGTGTTTTAGACAGCCTGGGTTGCTCCTCCTGCTGCAGCTGCACCGCTGGTGTCGCAGATGCCTCATGGCTGGTTAAGTTTAGGCATTAATTCTGAATGGTTAAGTTAAGAATTAAGGTTTGAGATAGGATTTTTTTTAAACAACTCCACAGTTATGTTTAGCCTTTAATTCTGAATGGCTAAATTTAGGGTTAAGGTTTGGGATAGGGTAAAATAAATGAAAATAAATCAAATCACAATGAGTGCCTATCACTGGGATTGAGCACGCGACCCTCAGAGCAGCAGTTTGCAGCTTACGCCCAGCATCCGCCACCCCAATCCACAATGCCCTAACAACAATGCACTAGCAAAACCCACAATGCCCTAGTTGCCTCTAGTGGACGGGTTGAAGGCATCTCCAGACATCCTGGGTACCTGGACGGATGTCGAAATTTGAAGTGGATTTTGAGCAACCTGGCTGGTCACAACCTATTGTGTGTAACAGTTCAATGTCACACCACTTTTTTCACACGCACACGCACAAACACATACACACCTTACCTTGAGCTACGTTAGCGCTTGGAGAGGGCAGTGTGTTGCCGGTCTATCAGTGTTTACTGTAGTTATTGCCTCCGGGCCTGAACTAGGGCTGGGCAGTATACAGTATTTGACTATATACCGGTATTGATGCACAGACCGGTTTGGGTTTTTACTTTACCTTCTATAACGGTATTTCAATATTTGGCTTGTTAAATGTGATACGCCACTTCGCTGTATAAAATTCACAAGCGTTCAATAATTACACTATTAGTTTATGATTATTGTATGATTTTTATTAGGATTCCCAATGGTGACAGCTAGTCTTCCTGGGGTCTGACACATAATAAAACATGCATTACATTTAAAAAAATACTTTACAATTTACATACATTTAGGGCTCTATTCAATCTGCAAATCAGCATTTTGTTTGTGCAACAGTATCTTCTAAATCAGACAGGAATAGGCAAAGCATGAATATGTTAGCTACATAAAGTAAGGGAAAGCATTTAATGTAGACAAAGATTATAGGGTCCCTGGGAAACAATGACCAAGATTTTGGTTCCTACCCTGTCGCAATAACTCCTCCCTTGCTTTCTAATTTGTTGTAATGTCATACAACACTGTATTTAAAGTTTCCACTACTATATTCTAGCTATATCATTTTTATATTCATTCTATTTCCATGATTCCAACAGTTCACCCAAGTGTTTTGATCTAAATAACAAGTCAACATTTCACAATTGCAATATTTGGTTAAAAATAGGGCCTATATTTTTCCCCATATCATGCAGCCCTACGTGGCAGCGTAGCAATTATCTCAAATGAGTTCAGGAAATGCACAATATGTTAAAATATAGTGATATTTTGGCCATATTGCCCAGTCCTAGCCTGAACTTTACAAATACTGTAGGTTAACCCTTTCTCACACACTGATACTCTCTTTCATCACGCTCTTTCCTCACTCACTCTCCCTAGTGTAGAGAGAGCAGGCTGTGTCGGTTCTGTGCTCAACTAAGAGAGGACTGGAGAAGAGGACATTATGCAGTGCAATGTCACTCCTCCATCACTGTCATACACACATATATAAACACACACACACGGTAGCATATGGGTTGGGTCCGTGAACACACCCAAGTCACACCATTGGCTCCGAGACTGTCCAACAACTCTGCAGAGGTGACAGGGACATCCTTCAGTGTGTGTGTGTGTGTGTGTGTGTGTGTGTGTGTGTGTGTGTGTGTGTGTGTGTGTGTGTGTGTGTGTGTGTGTGCGTGTGTGTGTGTGTGTGCGTGTGTGTGACAGGCACCAGACTGATGTTTGATTTGGCGAGGGATCTGACACGGTACATCCTGATATGATTTAATTATCGAACTTTCGTGCCTGCTGGACGTGTGTGTGTATGTGAGTGTGTGTGTGTCAGCTGAGTCAGTGAATAAATCCCAGTGTTGGCAGTCCATCCAGAGAGCAGAGCGTGTCTTGCATGGTAAGCAGCACCAGCCTCTATGTGGAACTGTACTTATAAAGGCTTTTCCTCACTTAAAATCGGCTTAACAAACTTTAAGTTTTGCATTTGAAACTTGAATGTGTGTGTGTGATGGGATATGTGTGTAGGTAAGCTGACATGTATTCTATGTGTGTTTGTGTGTGAACGCACTATCCTTGATAGTAGGCCTACTGTTCATAATCCATACAGCACAAGGTTCCAGGTCTCAACATACAACCATGAAGGTAATCCATGTCTCTCTACTGAGATGGAACATACTGGCTTCTCTGACTTGATACAGTATCTAATAAGTCCTAACGAAATAACTGGCCTTCTGAGAGGATGTAATTAATGCACACACACACACACACACACACACACCTTCATTACTGCGTCGAGGTCATTAGGGGTCAATATTGATCAACAACATTGACTGAAGGGCACACACACAGGAGCATTCACACACACACACACACACACACACACACACACACACACACACACACCACACACACACACACACACACACACACACACACACACACACACACACACACACACACACACACACACACACACACACACACACACACACACACACACACGTCTGCCACTGGATGTACTTAATCACTCAGGTATACACTGCTAGGTTTATAAAATCAGTAATAAAGCCTTTCCTATAGATGGAGTCTTACACACTTTACACTATCCACACATACACAAGCAGAGGGAATGAGGCAGAGAAGAAGGGGAGAGAGTTGGGGGCGGAAGGGATAGAGAGTGTGTGTTGTGTGTGAGAGAGAGAGAGAGAGAAAAAGAGAGAGAAAAAGAGAGAGGGAGATGGAGAGACAGAACGAATGGGGAAAATGAAAAGAGATAAATCAATGAAGCTATTCCGTGGCTGACTCATGGTAATGAAAAGCAATTTATTAGCCCACTCTCTCTCCCTCTGTGTCTCTCTCCCTCCATCTCTCCCTCTCCATTGCTCTCTCCCTCCCCTTTACTTTGGCTGTGACCTGATCCCATTCTCTCCATTAATACCTACACCTTTTCTGTCATCAGATGCTAACGATTGTCAAAAACACGATAAAACACTCATTTAGGGGTCATGTTTGTTTTCGCTCCCTTGTTTTCTACACTTCCCTCTCATTTGCATATAAATCACGGGGTCGTTCCTGCGAGGCCGAAACTCGTGTTGTTACATCTACTGATATGATATACCTGCATGGTTCATATTCACCTGCCATTGGCATTCTCAACCTCTTCCTCTCTCGCTCTCTATCCTGCTCTCTCTTTTTCTGCCTCTCTTCCCATCCTGTCTCTCCCCCTCTCTCTTTATCTCCCTCTTCTTCCTCCCATCCTGTTCTCTCTCTATCAGTTTTGGTCTGGGTGACTAAAGTTTAAACCTAGCTGACAGGGTAAATAGAGGAGAGAGAGAGAGAGACAGAGAGAGAGAGAGAGACAGAGAGAGAGAGAGACACAGAGAGAGAAAGAGAGAGAGTGACAGAGAGAGAGAGAGAAAGAGAGAGAAAGAGAGAGAGAGACAGAGAGAAAGAGAGAGAGACAGAGAGAGAAAGAGAGAGAGACAGAGAGAGACAGAGAGTGACAGAGAGAAAGAGAGAGAAAGAGAGAGAGACAGAGAGAGACAGAGAGAGACAGAGAGAGACAGAGAGAGAGCTTCCCAAGAACCTCACCTACCTCCTCCGGAGCGCTATGCTGGAGATCCTGCCAGGCATTTCTCTCCCAGTGTTCTCTCATCTTTGAGCTGCAGCCCTCTTCATTTCCCTCAGATCACTTGA
This sequence comes from Salmo salar, assembly GCF_965601325.2. NCBI lineage: Eukaryota > Metazoa > Chordata > Actinopteri > Salmoniformes > Salmonidae > Salmo > Salmo salar. The sequence goes on from NC_138309.1 coordinate 10,807,372, forward strand.
GGATAGCGTACGTGATAATGCTCATGTCCAGGAGGGCTCTTGCCTGGGCTACGGCGGTGTGGGAGCAACAATCCACCGTTTGCCTCAGATTGGAGGAGTTTGTGGCAGAGGTACGGAAAGTGTTTGATTCTCCATTGTCCGGTAGAGAGGTGGCTCGTAAGCTGCTCCAACTACGTCAGGATTCCCGTAGTGTGGCAGACTACACAGTGGATTTTTGCACGTTGGCGGCTGAGAGTCCCTGGAACCCGGAAGCCCTGTTTGACGCGTTCCTTCACGGGTTGTGGGAGGTGATTAAAGACGAGCTCACAGCCGGGAGCTGCCCCTGGACCTCGACTCCCTCATTGCCTTCACCATCCGGATCGATGGGTGGCTACGGGAACGTAGGAGGGAGAGGGAGTCTGTTCCCTGTCGTCGACACTCATCCTCGATTTCCACCTAGCATCCTCGAATCCCGGAAATCCCCGAAGCCCACATTTCCGAGTGGATCCGATGTCGGCCGAAGTCTCTCGGAGGTCCCTGAGGGCTGTCGAGTCGTCTCCTCCGGAGCCCATGCAACTGGGCAGGGCTAGATTGTCTCCTGCTGAGCGCTTACACAGACTTAACACCCAGAGCTGTTTGTATTGTGGAGCTACGGGACATGTTTTATCTACCTGCCCATTAAAGAACCAGGCTCATTGAGGAGGTACTAGTATGAGTACTCTGGTGAGCCGTACGGGAGTTTCCAATCTTCCATTGCTTGTACCCCTGTCCATGCTACTCTGTTGTGGGGTGACCGATCCAAATCTCTCTGGGTGCTCATAGACTCTGGGGCCGACTAGAGCTTTATGGACACTACCCTTGTGTCGGAGCTGGGAATCCCCACACAACCCCTCTCCATTCCCATGGAAGTAAGAGCATTGGATGGGCACTCTATTGGCAGAGTCACCCACACCACTTGTCCCATTAACCTGAGAGTTTTTGGTAATCACAGTGAGTTTATGCAGTTCCTGGCCATTGAATCCCCTCATGCACCCGTGGTTTTGGGGTTTTCCTGGTTCCAGAGGCACAATCCCCTGATTGACTGGGCTACTGGTTCTATCATGGGTTGGAGCATGTTTTGCCATGGGCATTGCCTGAAGTCGGCGCTGTCTGCCCTGGGATGTCTTCCTGTGTGCTTGGGAAAAGCCCCGGACCTCTCCGCCATTCCCGTGTAGTACCAGGACTTTCAGCAAGGCCCGTGCCACCGCGCTTCCTCCGCATCAGCCGTATGACTGCACCATCTACCTTCTTCCAGGCACTACACCGCCTCAGGGGTGGCTTTATTACCTGTCAGGTCCGGAGACCAAGGAGATGGAGACGTATATTGAGGACTCTCTGGCTGCAGGGGGTATCCATCCTTCTGCCTCCCCCGCCGAAGCAGTGTTCTTCTTTGTGGAGAAGAAGGACAAAACATTGCGTCCGTCTATTGACTACCGGGCCTGAATGACATCACGGTTAAAAACCGTTACACGCTTCCACTCAATGCCTCAGACGTCAGAGTGGGGGCCGTTCTGTCCCAGGGTTCGGCCCAAGACCAAAAGCTGCATCCTTGCGCTTTCCTCTCCCATCGTCTCAACCCCACGGAAAGGAATTACGACATGGGTAACCGGGAACTTCTGGCAGTGAAGATGGAGGGGTCGGAACACCCATTCATAGAATGGACGGATCATAAGAACCTGGAATATCTCAGTACCGCCAAGTGCCTCAACTCCAGGCAAGCTCGATGGGCCCTGCTATTCACCTGATTTAACTTCACCATCTCCTACTGCCCGGGATCGAAGAATGTGAAGCCGGATGCGCTGTCACACCTCTATTGCCCCACTGCAACACCATCGGTCCCCGAGACCATCCTCCCTACCTCTTGTCTCACGGCTGCACTCATCTGGGGTATAGAGAACTGGGTCGCCGCCTCAGGCCTGCTATCCTGGCTCACGTCAGACCCTGGCCTTTGTATGACAACACTTTTGGTGGCCCACGTCTCTGTGTTCGTTGCCGTGTGCACCGTGTGCATCCAGAATAAGACTCCACGGCAAGCTCCGGATGGCCTCCTTCAACCACTTCCCTTCTCTCACCGTCCCTGGTCACATATATCCCTGGACTTCGTCACTGGTCTCCCCCCTGTCTGATGGCAACACGGTTATCCTTACCGTGGTGGACCGGTTTTCCAAAACTGCCCACTTCATCCCTCTCCCCAAGCTACCCTCAGCCAAGGAGATGGCCCAGCTCATGGTGCAGCACGTCTTCCAGACCCATGGACTTCCGGTGGGCATGGTCTCCGACCAGGGTCCCCAGTTCTGGAATGCGTTCTGCACGCTCATTGGGTCGTCGGCCAGCCTGTCCTCAGGGTTCCACCCGCAGTCTAATGGCCAGTCGGAGCAAGCCAATCAGGACCTGGAGACGACTCTTCGCTGCCTGGTCTCCACCTAAACCACCACCTGGAGCCAGCAGCTGTGTGGGTAGAGTACGCCTGCAACACCCTCCCTTGCTCGGCCACTGGTCTCTCGCCTTTTGAGTGATCCCTGGGATATCAGTCCCTGCTCTTCCCGGAGCAAGAGGAAGAGGTCAGCATACCCTCGGCCCAGATGTTCATCTGCCGCTATCACTGTACCTGGAAGAGAGCCCGGTCGGCTCGTCTCAAGACGACCTCCAGGTATCGACGACAGGCGGACCGCCACTGAACCCCGGCTCTCTGTTATTGTCTCGAGCAGAGGGTATGGCTGTCCACTCGGGATCTGCCCCTCCGGATAGTGTCCCGCAAACTGTCTCCTGTTTTATCGGCCCTTTCCCCATCTCCAAGATCCTTAGCCCCTCTGCTGTTCGTCTTTCTGTTGCCCCATACCCTCTGTATACATCCTACTTCTCATGTGTCTAAGATTAAACCTATGTCTCACAGCCCTTTGTCTCCTGTTTCCAGGGCCACCCCTCTCCCCCGTCTCATAGACGCCAACCGGCGTACACGGTGAGGCGCCTCCTGAAGGTTCGGCCGCAGGGCAGGGGATTCCAGTACCTGGTTGACTGGAAGGGTTATGGTCCGGAGGAGAGGTGCTGGGTCCCCGCTAGGAACATCCTGCACCCAGCCCTCATTGCCGAGTTCCATCGCCGGCATCCCAGTCAACCAGGTATGCGCCCAGGAAGGACACCAGGTGGGGTCCCTAGAGGAGGGGGTACTGTCACACCCTGATCTGTTTCATCTGTCTTTGAGCTTGTCTCCATCCCCCTCCAGGTGTCACCCATCTTCCCATTATCCCCTGTGTATTTATACCTGTGTTCTCTGTTTGTCTGTTGCCAGTTCGTCTTGTCAGGTCTTACCAGCATTCTTTCCCGCCTTCCAGTTTCTCTAGTTCTGTTTCTAGTTTTTCCCGGTTCTGACCATTCTGCCTGCCCTGACCCCGAGCCTGCCTGCCGTCCTGTACCTGCCTGACTCTGACCTGATTACGAACCTCTGCCTGCCCTAACCTCGAGCCTGCTTGCCGTCCTGTACCTGCCAGACTCTGACCTGATGGCGAACCTCTGCCTGCCCTCAACCTGCCCTTTGCCTGCACCGTGTTTCCAATAAATCTTCTGAGAACTGTTCTATTCGCCTCCCGTGTCTGCATCTGGGTCATATCCTGAGTCATGATACTGGGTGTGTCCCGCCACAGATGGCTGGCCAGTGTCCTCAGCCCAGAGAGCCATCTGTGGAGATACCTGAACAACTTTATGAAGCAGAACACTCCTGAGGAGAGACAGGCCGGCACCTCGAGAAGACACACACACATACATTATATCTACACACAACACACACACGCACATTGTCCTGCCTTATCATTCTTTCCAACAAGAAGACCGTGATGGTCCAAAATGATTTCCACTAATATTACAAATGAAACATACTGAGATAATAAAATGGTTTCCTTTTCATCTTCACACATTTCAGTGATTTAGATCTATTTCTGGCCCTAGTCTTTCTGTGAGCTCAGATGAAGGAGTGCGGGATGGTTTCTGACAGAAGGAAGACAGTGTCTGCTTCCCAAATAGCACCCTTTTCTCTATATAGTGCACTACATTTAAATCAGAGCCCTACGGGCCTGGTCAAAAGTATGCACTATGTAGGGAATAGGGTGCCATTTGGGATGTAGTCTGGGAAAGGTTAGAGAAGTCTCCCTGAATACAGCGGAATCTCGGATCAGCCACACACTAACATTACATCTGTTAATATCCAGACTGAGATATTGAGTTGGATGGGTTATAAAGACTCGTCTGCATCTAATAAAATTCTCCTGTCACTCATAGAATACCAGCTGCCAAGCCTCATCTGAGCAGACATGCCAGGGAGACATCAAACAAACACACACAAACACACACACACTGACACCTGCAACACACACATCCACACACACACGCTCACACACATACACATACACATAACCCACACACACACTGTTAGTGATTAGACAAAGCTTAGCAGGGCGAAGCCGTCACATATGGGGAGTAATCACATTATTACACAGGCAGTAGCGCAGACGGCAATCACAATATCGCACAGGCAGCTAGGAGAACGACTGCCAGCTGGGTTTGTCCACAGCCAGGCCTGATGTGTGGATTAGAATCGAGGCTACAAACACACACGCATTCAATGCACACATAGACACACACACACACACACACACACACACACACACACACACACACACACACACACACACACACACACACACACACACACACACACACACACACACACACATTCAAGCATCTGCATACACACAATACACATGCAAACACACACATACACAATCCTGGAGAGATGACACATACAGGCTCAGTGTTCAACATGAGATTAACTCACAGAATGCAGATCACGCTGAGTCCATAGAACAACATGGACATGCTTCACTCACTAGTTTCTCTGACAGAAGATTGGCTAGCAGTAGGCCAATCAGCTGACTTTACCAATAATTGGTTATGGTGTTATGTCATTGGTCAAAGCTGGTCCCGGGAACCTCCCAAATATTACTGTATCTAAACCAGAGGCATGAGAGTTTGATAAGAACATATTTAAGGTACTTATTTTCCAGTATTTTCCATCCATCCTTCTGCCTTGCCAGCCAGACAGCTGGGAGTTCTGTTCTTACGCAATGAGGACCCCCTGGAGTGGATCTGAATTTATTAGAGTACATCTCTGCTTTTGACATGGGAGCACACAAGGTCTGAGTTTGGAACACACACACACATTCGTATGCATGCACAAACACACTCAACACACACAAACACACACACCAAGAAATGGCAGCAGTTTTACGGGAGCCCAACCAATTGTGCTATTATGTGGGTTTTTTCGTGTTATTTGTAACTTATTTTGTACATAATGTTTCTGCCACCGTATCTTACGGCAGAAAAGAGCTTCTGGATATCAGGACAGCGATCACTCTCCTCGGATTAGACAAAGATTTTTTCTTCAACAAGCAGGACGCATGGGATATACTGCTAACACCCGACAAGGCCAACATCCCCGTTAATGGCAAGAGGAAGAGATGCAGGTACAGAGGACACAGAGCGGGGTGCCTCGTAAGGATCCGCAGAAGGTGAGTGGGAAAGCTGCCGTTACCGTCAATATTACTCGCCAACGTGCAATCATTGGACAATGAATTAGACGAGGTACGATCACGAATATCCTACCAACGGGACATCAAAAACTGTAATATCTTATGTTTCACGGAATCGTGGCTGAATGATGACATGGATATTCAGCTAGCGGGAAATACGCTGCACCGGCAAATGCTGCAGCTGGTGCAGCTAGATTTTGCTCGCCTGAAGTTGAGTATCTTGTGATAAACAATAGCTGAATATCCATGTCACCATTCAGCCACGATTCCGCAGACCACACTATTTGCCAAGAGAGTCTTCTGCCATACTTTTGGTGGCTGTTTATTTACCACCACAGACTGATGCTGGCACTAAGACCGCACTCAGTCAGCTGTATAAGGAAATAATCAAACAGGAAACCGCTCACCCAGAGGCGGCACTCCTAGTGGCCGGAGACTTTAATGCAGGGAAACTTAAATCAGTTCTACCAAATCTCTATCAACATGTTAAATGTGCAACCAGAGGGAAAACAATTCTAGAACACCTGTACTCCACACAGGCTCAGGCCTTCCCGAACAAGTTCGGGATTCCTCCGATGGCATTGTGGAGTACACCACATCAGTCCCTGGCTTTACCAACAAGTGCTTCGAGGACGTCGTCCCCACAGTGACTGTACGTACATACCCCAACCAGAAGCCATGGATTACAGGCAACATTCGCACTGAGCTAAAGGGTAGAGCTGCCGCTTTCAAGGTGCGGGACTCTAACCCGGAAGCGTAAAAGAAATCCTGCTATGCCCTCCGACGAACCATCAAACAGGCAAAACGTCAATACAGGGCTAAGATTGAATCGTACTACACCGGCTCCGACGCTCATCTTATGTGGCAGGGCTTGCAAACTATTACAGACTACAAAGGGAAGCACAGCCATGAGCTGCCCAGTGACACGAGCCTACCAGACGAGCTAAATCACTTCTATGCTCACTTTGAGGCAAGCAACACTGAGGCACGCATGAGAGCAGGCATTTGCTGACCAACTGGCAGGTGTCTTCAAAGACATTTTCAACATGTCCCTGATTGAGTCTGTTATACCAACATGTTTCAAGCAGAGCACCATAGTCCCTGTGCCCAAGAACACTAAGGCAACCTGCTTAAATGACTACAGACCCGTAGCACTCACGTCTGTAGCCATGAAGTGCTTTGAAAGGCTGGTAAGGGCTCACATCAACACCATTATCCCAGAAACCCTAGACCCACTCCAATTTGCACACCGTCCAAACAGATCCACTGATGATGCAACCTGTATTGCACTCCACAATCCACACATGTGAGAATGTTATTCATTGACTACAACTCAGTTTTCAACAGCATAGTACCCTCAGAGCTCATCACTAAGCTAAGGATCCTGGGACTAAACACCTCCCTCTGCAACTGGATCCTGGATTTCCTGACGGGCCGCCCCAGGTTGTGAGGGTAGGTAGCAACACATCTGCCACGCTGATACTCAACACTGGAGCCCCTCAGGGATGCGTGCTCAGTCCCCTCCTGTACTCCCTGTTCACACACGACTCTGTGGCCAGGCACGACTCCAACACCATCATTACGTTTGCAGACGACACAAGAGTGGTAGGCCTGATCACCGACAACGATGAGACAGCCTACAGGGAGGAGGCCACACACCTGGCCAGGTGGTGCCAGAATAACAACCTATCCCTCAACGCAACCAAGACTAAGGAGATGATTGTGGACTACAGGAAAAGGAGGACCGAGCACGCCCCTATTCTCATCGACGGGGCTGTAATGGAGCAGGTTGACAGCTTCAAGTTCCTTGGTGTCCACATCACCAACAAACTAGAATGGTCCAAACACACCAAGACAGTCGTGAAGAGGGCACGAGAATGCCTATTCCCCCTCAGGAAACTAAAAAGATTTGGCATGGGTCATCAGATCCTCAAAAGGTTCTACAGCTGCAACATCGAGAGCATCCTGACTGGTTGCATCACTGCCTGGTACGGCAACTGCTCGGCCTCCGACCGCAAGGCACTACAGAGGGTAGTGCGTACGGCCCAGTACATCACTGGGGCTAAGCTGCCTGCCATCCAGGACCTCTACACCAGGCGGTGTCAGAGGAAGGCCCTAAAAATGATCAAATACCCCAGCCACCCTAGTCATAGACTGTTCTCTCTCTGTTTAACATATATGCATAGTCACTTTAAATATACATTCATGTACATACTACCTCAATTAGCCCGACTAACCGGTGCCTGTATATAGCCTCGCTACTGTTATAGCCTCAATACTGTGCATAGCCTCGCTACTGTTATTTTTCACTGTCTTTTTTACTGTTGTTTTTACTTCTGTTGTTTTTATTTCTTTACTTATCTATTGTTCACCTAATACCTTTTTTTTTTTACTTGTAAGTAAGCATTTCACTGTAAGGTCTACACCTGTTGTAGTCGGCACACTTGACAAATAAACTTTGATTTTATTTGTTAACAGTCAGAAGAGTCAAACTTCAACCCTCTCCTATCAAATCAAATCAAATTGTATTTGTCACATGCGCCGAATACAACCCTTACAGTGAAATGCTTACTTACAAGCCCTTAACCAACAATGCAGTTTTAAGAAAATACCTAAAAAAAGGAAGATATAAGAATAACAAATAATGAAAGAGCAGCAGTGAATAACAATAGGGCTATATACAGGGGGTACCGGTACAGAGTCAATGTGCACCGGTATCGGCTCTCCTTCTACCTCTATCTCTGAATAACGTAACGTGTAATAATGTAATGCATCATTCTCTGCATTGTCTACGAAGCAGAGGGAGACACCTGAAGCTGCCACACACACACAGTCTGAATTTAGTACTGCTCTGTTCCACTCTCTCTTGCTCAGAGCTGTTAGCATACAGAAGCTAACTCTCATGCTAATCACATACTGACGTCCTCTCCTCTGCCCCCCTCCTCCCTCCTTCCTTCATTCTCCTACCTCCCTCTTTTCATTATGTGCTCTTTCTCGTCTTCTGAAAACCATTTGCCAATAGTTTTGGCATCCCAAGGTCATACTCATAATTGCCAAACATAATTTAACTGTTTTTGGACAATCTAGGGCCGTGGTTGTACTAATGTACTAATTAATTAACTAATTAACACTGGAACATTAAAGTACGCTCCCATGATGACAGTTAGTGTGGGTGCGCATGCACACACACATGCACAAACACACACACAGGACAAACTAATTATCCTCTCAGCTCATTTTAAGGTGTCCAAGATTCAGAGGGTATCACAGATTAATGTGTCCCCCTGAGAGAATACTTATAAAGAGAGTTCCACCCTGGGAGCTAGCTGGCCATTCTACACACACAACCCTCCTCCCCAACACACACACACACACACACACACACACACACACACACACACACACACACACACACACACACACACACACACACACACACACACACACACACACACACACACACACACACACATAAACACCCACGCGCACACACACACACGAAAAACGAATTATCCTCTCAGCTCATTTTAAGGTGTCAAAGAGTCAGAGGGTGTCACAGATTAATGTGTCCCCCTGAGAGAATACGTATAAAGAGAGTTCCACCCTGGGAGCTAGCTGGCCATTCTACACACACAACCCCCCTATCCCAACACACTCACACACACCACACACACACACAGACAGGTGTGTTACCTGATGCTGCTCATACTTCCACCAGTCTCAGAGCCCAGCTTGCATCTCTCCAACTGGGTGGCTACAATCTGTCTTTCTGCCTCCAGCTCACGGGTCAGTCTCTCAAACTGCAGCTCCTACAGGGGAGAGAGATAGGGAGAGATACACACACATGAAAACCTCTAAAACCTTTTTTGTGGGGGGTGGGGGGTTCTACTAAGCTAACATATGGAATTGTTTTATGGTCATACCATGGATCATTTAGCTATTTCATTTAGAGTTTTAGGACCCCTGTATGTATAAAAAAATTAGTTCAAATTAATTGATCAAATGTTACATTTGGCCTTTACAACTCTAGCCCATAGAAACACATTGAATAACACATTCATAAATGGCCAAAAAAAGACAGTAAAAAAAAAGAATTAAGGTTTTGAAGTGTCTTTCCTATATCTAGGAGATATAAGAAAACTCAGGAAATATTTATGTTTTTTGGACACATATTTAACCCTGTTTTTTGTTGGCACAAAAACCTCCATACTTACATTAATTTGTATGGGTTACCTTTAGGTCATAGAGCAAATCTAAGAACACCATCGTGTTTGTGGGAGTCTCCCCTTTCCATAGTGGGGTCATATTCATTTGTAGCCCATACAGTTTGGACACTACAGACAGAAGTTGGCACCTCGGCGGTACCAACTTCAGACGAGTCCCGTGGGGCTTTTGGAGGTCGTAGAGCAAAACAGAGAATACCATCAGGTTCGTACGTGTCTCATCCTTCCATAGAGTGGTCATATTAGTTAGTAGCCAAACAGTGTGGACACTACAGACGTTTTTGTGAGAAGACCAATTTTCATGAAGTCTCCTGGTCTGACAAACAGCGCTGTAGCTCTGTCACTTTCCACCGCAGATGCGGAAGGCCGACATAGGCAGATGGATTGAGAGACAGCCCATGCAAAAAACAGATATCTCTGGCTTAAACTGACGGATTTTGATGAGGATTTTGTTATTATTTTAATTAGATTGACACACGGGTGCGTCAATAGACTCTTAATTATTAATACACAGATCCAGCACCCAGTACTACACACAGATAGACACATACCATAGCTCACAGGTCATTCTCAACAATGTAAGGGCTTTTCTACTGGGAAAGTCTTCAAGGGGAGTATTGCGTCCGAATATGTGTGCGGGTGTGCCTGTGCATGTGTGTGGATTGCAGCAGCTGATGCATTAGGTGGTTAAGTGGCTTAATGGTGGTTCTTCATATCAGTCTCCAAAGCCATCATCTACAACCCAGACTGATGAGGCTCACAGAGGAGACCGACCTGTGTGTGTGTGTATTTGGTTTAATCACGGCCAGAAGCGGATCGATAGTACACTGATCTCTACGCCTGTGAAAGGGTTTGTGCGTATGTGTGTGTATATGTGTGAAATAGATTTTTGAAAGCCATTTGGGCGGGTGAATGAGTTGATCCCCAGCCACAATCTGAAATCTCACCCCCACCCCAAATCCTTTCTCTTCCTCCCGACCCCAACACATCAGCCCAGTACACCCCCAGCTCAAATCCCTATCCTCCACTACCCCTCATCTCCTCTCCCTAGTCCTTTCACCACCTCTTCTCTGCTTTCCTCTCTACAGCTCTGCTCTCTCATCCCTCTATTCTCTCTCCTGTCTTTCCACCATTCCTCACCTCCCCTCTACTTTCCTCTGTTCCTCACCTTTCTCCTTTCCTTACTCGAGACAGAGACAGAGAGAAAGCTCAAACTACAAGCTAAAACAAAGCTCAAAATGCAAACAGACCAGAGATAAACGATTATTCCAAATCTTAACTCTACTACCATCTAAGATGAACATCAGTCAGGAAAAGCGTCAAACTAAAAGCACTTGACCCCCCCCCCCCCCCAAAAAAAACATTCCCTCAAATCTCAGACCCAAGCAACGTCCTTAGCCTAGATTTATCAGCACATGCACCATAGGCATGAGTTTAGAATAGTCCTCTGTGAACTGCGCGACCCTGCCTTCACGTCTGTGTGTGAGTTTGTATGTGTGTGTGCGTGCGTGCACACGAAAGAGAACAGGTTTGAATTCCAACACACTTTTTGAGTAACGTAAGGGTGTGTGTCTACCAGACCTGAATAGAACAGCAGAACAACTAGCCACAAAGGTCACTACAGCATCAGTAGAATCCCCCAGAAATAGGGTCTTACATCGCTCATCAGCCCAGTAACTCGTCCAACACGCACACGCTCACGTGCACACGTACATGCACGGATGCACCAAACAGACACACACACATACAAGTTCACAGCTTTTTCACAGCAAAAGGAGCAGAGAAGTGGTTGGAAATGGTAAGTGCATTTGGGGTGAAATGACAGTTAAATGTGTTTGAGATGAAGACTAAATTGTCAACGTTTCTGTTTATAAACCTAAATCTGGTGTCCCTGTGCGTGGTAATAGAGTCCTTTAATGAGTCCTATTTCCCATTCAGGACAGAGTCCCCCTGGTGTTAGGTCATCAGAGTAAAGTGGTCAATCTGCAGCTAATAACAGACGGTTTTGGGACAGAGAGAGAGTGTGTGAGGCCATTAAAATGATAAGTGACCTTCTGCTTTAAAGCTGCCCTAATCAGAGCGAGAGAGAGACATGGATGAGAGAGAGAGAGAGAGGGAATGAAAGGGGACTTGCTCTCATGCATAAAAAACACTGTCAATGAGATCATTTCCTCTTCTTCCTCTCCTCCACTCTTCCTCTGCTCCCTCCACTGTCTTCTTGTGTGTAGTTATATAGGTTTCAAGCCCTTGACCACTTGAATTAGGTGAGCTAGTTCAGGGCCAGCTCAAAATTGTGAAATGTCTGGGGGTCCCCGAGGAGAGGTTTGAAAACCACGAAAAGACTATCCGTAGTCACTTTGAGGTTTTGTTTTGCTTCATGTTAAGTTCATGTCTGTTACTGAAGAATTTACGAGTCTTTATCATAGGAGTTGAGTGACATGAAGACCCCTCCATAGAAGCTGTGTGTATTGTGTGTCTGAGTTAGTGTAGTGTACTGTTACCAGCCCTGGGGCATGTAGGACAAGGAGACGATTAGAGTTTTTTCTCTCTCTCTCTCTCTCCTCTCTCTCTCTCTCTCTCTCTCTCTCTCTCTCTCTCTCTCATAAGTGTTTTGATCCTGCAGGATTGTCTCATGGCCCATCTGCTGTTGCCTCACCTGAGAGGGTATGGTCTCCAACTGACACACACACACACACACACACACACACACACACACACACACACACACACACACACACACACACACACACACACACACAGTGCACCTGTATCGCTGCGGAGAACCTACACACACCTGTGTTATTGTTCTCTCCTGACTGCAGGATTCAGTTAACATTTCTTTGTTCAATACATACATATCCTCTGCCATGCAGGTCAATGAGACAGTCAGTAGACTAGGGCTGTGGGGAGAGCGTATTTCATTTGACACTGTTAGTTGTGTATCTAGTGGTCTCTGCTGTACTGACCAACTCATAGAAAAGGTCTACTTTTGAAGGGTAGGTTGTTATGAGTTGGAACACACACACACTGTAATAATGGCACTGTGAGTCGGGAAGTAGGTGCAAGTGAAACATTCAATAAAACAACAAAACCAAGAACGACACAATTCTATGAGGCTACATGCCAGTACACAAGAATAATACCAACTGGTGAGTGAACATAAGAGCGTGACATATAAAGGGGAGGAAATTATGAAGGTAATGAAGTTCAGGTGTGAATCATAATGATTAACAGGTGCGCGTAATAATGAGTGTGAGGTGTGCGTAATGAAGAATCCCAGGACCGGTGGTTAGTATTCCGGCAATGTCGTAGGCTACGAGGGGAGGAGCAGGAGAAGATGTGACACACACACACAAAACAAAAACTGTCCACAGATATTATAACAGCAAAACTAAGACTTCTGACTGCAGCTAGCTGGCAAAAAAACTTGTTTCAAATATTCAACACCCAAACACAGCAACACTTTGAAGTATTTGGTCTTTTTAAATTACAGGTTAAACCATTACAGGCACCTGGGAAATAGAGGAAGACAGGGAGAGGGAGAGAGAGAGAGAGAGAGAGAGAGAGAGAGAGAGAGAGAGAGAGAGAGAGAGAGAGAGAGAGAGAGAGATAAAGAGAAAAGAGAGAGAAGGATTGTTGATAAGGACCTGAGGCTGTGTTCTGTTAGACCAGAAGCACAAACATTCAGTAAGAGATGTCAGACAGACATACAGACAGACACACTGCCTGTCTCAGCGTGTTAAACTGTACAGAGGAACTCCTCACTCCTCTCCTACTCACGCTCTCTCTCTCTCTGTCTCTCTCGCTCTCTCTCTGTCTCTGTCATACCTCTCTCTCTACTCTCCTACAATTATGAGAAGGTCAATCGAATAGCTCTGCACTATTAGAAAAAAAGGTGCTATCTAGAACCTAATAGGGTTTTTTTGGCTGTGCCTATAGGAGAAACCTTTGAAGAACCCTTTTTGGTTTCAAGTAGAACCCTATTGTGTTCCATGTAGAACCCTTTCCACAGGGGTTCTACATGGAACCCAAAACAGTTCTACCTGGAATTAAAAAGGGTTCTCCTATGGGGACAGCCAAAGAACCCTTTTGGAAACTTTTTTTTCTAAAAGTGTGGTCTTCTATGTTTCCTAACAACTAGAGAGAACAGAGGAAGGAGGAAGAGGTGGAGAGAGAGAATACACAGACGGTGAGAGATAGTGAGGTAGGGAAGGAGGGATGGAAGGATGGAGGGATAGAGGTAAAGAGGGATGGAGAGTGGGAGCAAGGGGAATGGTACTGTAGACATCAATGCTGTGTAATACTCGATACCACATAATGAGTGTCGGTCTTGTCTCTGTGTAGGATACAGTTGTACTCCGTCTTGACTCGGTCTCGGACAGTGAGGACATGTAATTTCTTCCGGAGACCGGCAGAGTAAAAAACAAAATTATCAGCTAGGTAGGAAAGACGTTTCAACGTATGATATCTACCAGTAAATGCTAACTAAGGCAGTAATGGGTGTGTAAACTATGTATTGAAAAAGGTAAGTCAGCAGGTGGTGTAGACATGGATGGGCCTGAATGAACAGAGGCCCACCAACTGGGGAGCCAGGCCCTGACAGGCCCACCCAATCAGATTGATATGGTTTATTATTGTTGTGGACTTAGACCATCACATTTTTATTTTTAAAAAGTGTGATTTTGAGAGTCAAAATTACAGCGTTTTAACTACTTTGCATATATGAAACAAAAAAACTATCATAATATCAGTCAAAAATATCAAATTCCCAGTTTATGCTACAAAACCAACCTCATAAGGGGTTTTAAAAATGTATTATATTTGACTCAATGTTCCGTGACGTACACTAAGGCATTGTTGGCAGAATAGATGGATGCAGTTCAATGCATGATTAATATAATTCACCAATACATTTCTTGGTATCAGGTTGTAAATCACAGCTGGCAAGCACAATGATCACAAGTCAGTCATAACGTGGCTAATAGGCTAGCTCATCTATTTATGTAGCAAGCTAAAAACACAGACCCTAATATTAGCTTGATAGCTAGCTAGCTGCTAGGAGGATGTCATGTCATTGGAGGAGTGACCGACTGACTGACTTTTTCCCCTCATATTGTTTTTCGGTGGCTATACACAGCTAGAGATACAGGTGTCATTTGGTTAGCTAGCAAGAACTCCAAATTCAGAGCACTCTCGTCTGATTGTGCCTGAGCCCAGAACAACTGATGAATTTACGAACGTGCAACACCTGCTGAATATGTCCGGTGTCAGTAAACATATGCAAAAAAAATTATAGTTTGTCAAGAATGCTCTAGATAACATGTAAATAGACTAACCAGCTCTGCTACAGCGAGTAAAATGGTCAGAGTGAGGTGTTCTCTCATTTGTGTCTGGAAGTAGCTAGCTAGCAAGCAAGCCATCTTTAGCCAGTTAGCCTTTGTGCTGGGCTGGGACAAGCATGCATTGGCAGGCAAGCTGCAGAAGGACAAGGAGGCTACAATTCCCCATCTTTTATCAGTGCAAATTTGACAGCCAACGAGCTGAAAAAGTTTCAGAGGGTTTATCTGATGGTCCTTCAATAGATATTAGCTCATCTTGCTCTGGCTAGCACTAGTTGTTGATCTTGTTGTCGTTGATGTGCATAACTGAGGGAGAGAGAGCTGTCACGTCCTGACCAGCAGATGGAGCTGTTGTAGTAGTTTGGGGGTCAGGACGTGGCAGTCTTGTGTGTGTGTTTGAATGTTCTGTGTGTCTTGTGACTCCTGATCAGGAACAGCTGGGGATCGTTGTTCCTGATTGGGAGTCATATATGTAGGAGTATGTTTGTCACTGGGGTTTGTGGGTGGTTGTTTTTGCACTGCGTTTATAGCCTGTAGAACTGTCACTGTTGTCACCTTTTTTGTGTTGTTAAGTGGATGCTTTACTCCTTATTTTTAATTAAAGATGAGCATTCACATACCTGCTGCGCCTTGGTCCATTTATGAAGACAGCCGTTACAGAACCACCCACCAAAGGACCAAGCAGCAGAAGAGGAGGAAGCCACTGGAGAGAAAAATGGACGAATGGACTTGGGAACAGATCCTGGACGGAGAGGGACCATGGACTCAGGCTGGGGATTATCGCCTCCCGCAGTGGGAGATTGAAGCGGCGAGAGCGGAGAGGCGCTATTACGAGGAGAGAGAGCGCAACGAGCGTGAGAGGCACCCCCAATACATTTTTTTGGGGGGGCACACGTGTAGCTTGGCCAGGCCAGGGAAGAGCCGTAAGCCAGCTACCCGTGACTACAGGGAGGTGCATATGAGGTGGAGGGCGCCATGTTACGCTGTGGTACGCACCATCTCGCCTATACGGACACACAGCCCAGTTCGCCCAGTACCAGCGCCCCGCAGGTGCCAGGGCAAGGGGAGCATCGAGCCGGAAGGGGTGATGCCAACCCTGCACTCAAGACCGCCAGTGCGCCCTTTCGGTCCGGTGTTTCCCGCTAGACGCACTAGCATGGAGGTGCGTGTCTCCAGGCTGGCACGTCCAATACCAGCCCCACGCATCAGGAGTCTAGTGTGTCAGCCCAGCCTCGCCAGTCAACAGTCACCAGAGCTGCCCGCCAGTCAACAGTCACCAGAGCTGCCCGCCAGTCAACAGTCACCAGAGCTGCCCGCCAGTCAACAGTCACCAGAGCTGCCCGCCAGTCAACAGTCACCAGATTGCCCTGAACTGCAAGAGTCGCCAGATTGCCCTGAACTGCCAGAGTGGCCAGACTGCCCTGAACTGCCAGAGTGGCCAGACTGCCCTGAACTGCCAGAGTGGCCAGACTGCCCTGAACTGCCAGAGTGGCCAGACTGCCCTGAACTGCCAGAGTGGCCAGACTGCCCTGAACTGCCAGAGTGGCCAGACTGCCCTGAACTGCCAGAGTGGCCAGACTGCCCTGAACTGCCAGAGTGGCCAGACTGCCCTCCGGTCCAGCCCGAGTGGCCAGACTGCCCTCCGGTCCAGCCCGAGTGGCCAGACTGCCCTCCGGTCCAGCCCGAGTGGCCAGACTGCCCTCCGGTCCAGCCCGAGTGGCCAGACTGCCCTCCGGTCCAGCCCGAGTGGCCAGACTGCCCTCCGGTCCAGCCCGAGTGGCCAGACTGCCCTCCGGTCCAGCCCGAGTGGCCAGACTGCCCTCCGGTCCAGGCCGAGTGGCCAGACTGCCCTCCGGTCCAGGCCGAGTGGCCAGACTGCCCTCCGGTCCAGCCCGAGTGGCCCTCCTGCCCCCCGGCCCAGCCCGAGTGGCCCTCCTGCCCCCCGGCCCAGCCCGAGTGGCCCTCCTGCCCCCAGGCCCAGCCCGAGTGGCCCTCCTGCCCACCGGCCCAGCCCGAGGGGCCCTCCTGCTCCCCGGCCCAGCCCGAGGGGCCCTCCTGTCCTCCGGTCCAGCCCGAGTGGTCCGTCTGCCAGGGTCAGCCCGAGTGGCCCGTCTGCCTGGCGCAGCTATCGGCGCCATCAAAGTGGGCGACGCCGAAGGTGGAGCGAGGTCCACGGCCTGCACCTGAGCCACCTCCAGGATAGGTGGGTTGGGGAGGGAGGGTGTAGCACAGTGCCGTCGGTGATGGCAGCCACCCTCCCTTCCATCCCTTATTGTTTAGGGTTAGTGTTTATGGGTTTTGTTGGGGATTTTGTTTGTTGGTGGTTTTTTTTTTGTGGTTAGGTGCATTCCGGGGTCTGCACCTTGAGGGGGGGGGGGGGGGGGGGGGGGGGGTACTGTCACGTCCTGACCAGCAGATGAAGCTGTTGTAGTAGTTTGGGGGTCAGGACGTGGCAGTCTTGTGTGTGTGTTTGAATGTTCTGTGTGTCTTGTGACTCCTGATTAGGAACAGCTGGGGATCGTTGTTCCTGATTGGGAGTCATATATGTAGGAGTATGTTTGTCACTGGGGTTTGTGGGTGGTTGTTTTTGCACTGCGTTTATAGCCTGCAGAACTGTCACTGTTGTCACCTTTTTTGTGTTGTTAAGTGGATGCTTTACTCCTTATTTTTAATTAAAGATGAGCATTCACATACCTGCTGCGCCTTGGTCCATTTATGAAGACAGCCGTTACAAGAGCACACGTTTTCATGGTTGTTTAATCAATAGAACTGTGAAGTTCCCAAATGTAAGAGGACTCCCATGGTGTTTACATACTTGCAGAAATCCATTCAGGTGTATTTTGCAGCTTTTGGCGAATGCGTTCTAATGATCTAAAGTCGCGCTGTTGTAACCGCCTGTAAACACAGTCCAGTTCAAAGTGAATGATGGCGGGCCTGTGTGGCAAATGGCTTATTTGTATAAAGGTCTACTGTAGTTCTGATTGGCTACAGCACACCGGTCTGTGTAGATTCCGGTCCTGGACAAAACAGATGTTTTTATTAGGTTTTATTACTGCAGTGTATATTAATTGTCCAAACGCACAGCTGCTTTCCCACTCTATATTCCTATAGAATTTTCACAAATGCCTTTGTATACACTACGGGTCAAAAGTTTTGACACACCTACTCATTCGAGGGTTTTCTTTATTTTTACTATTTTCTACATTGTAGAATAATAGTGAAGACATCAAAACTATGAAATAACACATATGGAATCATGTAGTAACCAAAAAGTGTTAAACAAATCAAAATATATCTTATATTTGAGATTCTTCAAATACCCACCCTTTGCCTTGATGACAGCTTTGCACTCTCTTGGCATTCTCTCAACCAGCTTCATGTGGTAGTCACCTGGAATGCAATTCAATTAATGCCTTGTTAAAAGTTAATTTGTGGAATTTCTTTCCTTCTTATTGCGTTTGAGCCAATCAGTTGTGTTGTGACAAGGCAGGGGTGGTATACAGAAGATAGCCCTATTTGGTAAAAGACCAAGTCCATATTATGGCAAGAACAGCTCAAATAAGCAAGGAGAAACGACAGTCAATCATTACTTTAAGACATGAAGGTCAGTCAATGCGGAACATTTCAAGGATTTCAAGGTTTCTTCAAGTACAGTCGCAAAATCCATCAAGCACTATCATGAAACTGGTTCTCATGAGGAGAACAGGAAAGGAAGACCCAGAGTTACGTCTGCAGCAGAGGATAACTTCATTAGAGTTACCAGCCTCAGAAATTGCAGCCCAAATAAATGCTTCAGAGTTCAAGTAACAGACACATTTCAACATCAACTGTTCAGAGGAGTGTGTGAATTAGGCCTTCATGGTCGAATTTCTGCAAAGAAGCCACTACTAAAGGACACCAATAAGAAGAAGAGACTTTCTTGGGCCAAGAAACACGAGCAATGGACATTAGACCGATGGAAATTTGTCCTTTGGTCTGGAGTCCAAATTGGAGATTTTTGCTTCCAACCGTCATTTTTTTGTGAGAGGCGGTGTGGTAGAACGGATGATCTCTGCATGTGTATTTCCCCCCACAAAGCATGGAGGAGGAGGTGTTATGGTGTGGGGGTGCTTTTCTGGTGACACTGTCAGGGATTTATTTAGAAGTTTCCATACATTTTTATAAAAATGGTCCCACTTATTGGTAGACATACAGAGTTAGACATAACAGAGCTGTTGATAGTATTGTTTGAGTGTGTGGTGTGTTTTGTGTGGATACTGAAATTGAACAGTAGAGTGCATTATCATTTTTATGTGATGAATAGTCTAATGAAGATCATGGTAAGGGAAGGCCCTGTTCCCTAAACCTACTTTGCCTCTCTCTCTTTCTCTATCTCGCTCTCTCTCTCTCCCCCCTCTCTCTCTCTCCCCTCCCTCCCTCCCTGCCTGTCTCGCTATGCTCTGTTTAGTAGCCAATTTAAGAGCCCCTTCATAAACAAACAATGCTAGACAAACACAGACTCCTCTCTAACAGGGGACCTAACAACACACACACGCACACACACACACACACACACACACACACACACACACACACGTTTCTCTCTATAGCCAGGGGAACAGGATAAACAACAGCAGGTCTCCATGCTGTCTCGTTTCCAACAAAGAGAGAAAAAGTTAACCCTCTATCGTTACAGAGCTGAAAAACAAACTCAAGAAAAGTGTATTTTCTAGTTCCTCACTAGAGATACCTGAAGGGTTTTCCCAATGTGGTCAAGTAGACAATGTAATATCACATTACTCAACTGTGAGTTTGATATGGCGTCACCCTCCGCAAATGCATTTGTCACAAAAGTAACAGCAAGCCACTAAAACTTTACCTACACTCCCGAACAGCAAGCCAAGACAACAATGACAAAGTTCAGAAACCTTCAGTGGAACCAGACTCTATATTAGCAACTTCCCAATGCACTACTATGTGACCCTGACATGATATAGAGCCACAGTGGTACAGGAGCTAGCTATTGGCAAAACCAAACACATCCATAATGAAACAAGTATGTTCATTTAGCAGACACTTTTATCCAAAGGCACTAACATACTGTACATTAAACACACAAAGTATAAGCACCACACTCCAACAGACCACCCAGCCTTTTATCTAGACAACGTCATACCCAGACAATCTTTTACAAGACAGTAGAATGTGAGGATATAATAACAGCGATGGCACCTATTCAGCCTGAACAGGTCATCCTAAGATTCAGAACTTTCCTTTCTTCCTCTCCGTCAGTATTAGAGCCGGTGTGTTGAGCCGGGATGGCAGAGAGGAGATTGAGATTGGGTTCACACTCTGTGACTGTGGAGAGAGACGAAATGTCACCTGCAAATGTCACTGCCTAAATGCCACTGCAGCTCTGTGTCCTAGACTCTGTAAGACTGTGTGTGTGTGTGTGTGTGTGTGTGTGTGTGTGTGTGTGTGTGTGTGTGTGTGTGTGTGTGTGTGTGTGTGTGTGTGTGTGTGTGTGTGTGTGTGTGTGTGTGTGTGTGTGTGTTGGTTCTTCTATTATTGTGGGGACCTGAAATCCCCCAAAGTCCCCACAAGGATAGTAAAACAAGGAAAATTCTCCCTCGTGGGGACATTTACCACATCCCCATGAGGACAAAGGCTATTTTAAACTTGGGGGTTAGGTTTTGGGTTAGAGTTACAATTAGGGTTAGGGTTAGAATTAGGGTTAGGGTAAGGGTTTAGTGGTTAGGTTTAGGAGTTAGGTTTCGGTTTCGGGTCAAAGTTATGGTTGCTTGTGTGCGTGCGGCGCCAGGTAGTTTAAGAGCGTTGGGCCAGTAACCGAAAAGTCACTGGTTCAAATCCCTGAGCAGACTAGGTGAACAAATCTGCCGATGTGCCCTTGAGCAAGGCACAACCCTAATTGTTCCTGTAAATCGCTCTGGATAAGAGTGTCTGCTAAATATGTGTTTTTTGCATATTTCAAGTGTGTCTTAGCAATTGTCGTTAATAGTCACGATGCCCTGGCAGTATTTTTGATTATATTTGATGTATCGGGCCTAGTTTGGCAGTAGGCCTATTGTGTATGTACAGTGTACTGAGTGTACAAAACATTAGGAACACCTGCTCATTCCATGACATAGACTGACCAAGAGAATCCAGATGAAAGCTATGATCCCTTATTGATGTCACTTCAAATCAGTGTAGATGAAGGGGAGGAGACATGTGAAATAAGTATTTTAAGCCTTGAGACAATTGAGACATGCATTGTGTATGTACGCAATTCAGAGGATGAATGGGCAAGACAAAACATTGAAGTGCCTTTGAACATGGTATGGTAGTATCTGCCAGGTTTTTCACACTCAGCATTTTCCCATGTGTATCAATAATGGTCCACCACCCGCAGGACATCCAGCGATATGTGTTGTGATCCCACTTTCAGCTGTTTGTTGACCCTCTCCCCCTCTCTTTGCTCTTGTTTTCCTTATTAGGATGTCAGTGGGCAGAGCCGGGAGGGTCGTCAACGAAATGGGACACACCTGGGCCCGGGTGTGTCCCGGGATAAATAGACTTTTTCCCCATTCATTGAGGAGACACTCCATGCAGACACACTGTTGGATTTTGGTTGTGGCAGAGTTTGTTTGTTTGTTTGTTTGTTTGTTTGTTTGTTTGCTTGCTTGTTTGCTTGCTTTGGCATCTTTCAACACTCCTCATTATCACATCTATACACGCAAGCACTCACTTACACTACTGACTACACACACCATTGTTAATTGTATATAGGTTACCTCAGTTAATAAACATATTTTTGTTATTATGTTGTCTCCCTTTTCATTACGGGCTTCGAGCCAGTTCGTGACATAAGTTTGTGGGCACTGTTTGTCACCGTTAAAGTGAAATGAATGTATTATTTAGTGTTGTGTTGTGTTGAGTTTGCCCCACCAAGATTTACATGTTAAATAGCCACTGCTGCTTGGACAGACCAGAGCCATCGATATGCAGTTTTAGAAACTGTTCTTTGTCCTGTAAGCATTAAAAAGGCAACGCAGGAATTTTTATAGCATATAGGGCTGCGGGCTAGAAGGTTGTGGGTTCGCAGACCACTGTGGACAAGAGATGGGGTGGAAAGATCTCCTTTATTGTAAAAGCATTGCCTGTTACTATAATTTCCCAACCAGATTACATGGATTATATTTCCCAACAAGAAGCCATGGATTACAGGCAACATCCTCACCGAGCTAAAGGCTAAAGCTGCGGCTTTCAAGGAGCGGGACACTAATCCGGACGCTTATAAGATATCCCGCTATGTCCCCAGACAAACCATCAAACAGGCAAAGCATCAATACAGGTCTAAGAGTGAATCCTACTAGACCGGCTCTGACACTCGTCGGACGTGGCAGGGTTTAAAAAATATTACGGACTACAAAGGGAAACCCAGCCACGAGCTGCCCAGTGACACGAGCTTACCAGATGAGCTAAATGCCTTTAAAGCTCGCTTCGAGGCAAGCAACACTGAAGAATGCATGAGAGCACCAGCTTTTCCAGATGACTGTGTGATCACGCTCTACGGCAAGCGGTACTGGAGTGCCAAGTCTAGGACCAAATGGCTCCTTAACAGCTTCTATCCCCAAGCCATAAGACTGCTGAACAATTAATCAAATGGTCACACAGACTATTTATATTGACCCCCCCCCCCCTTGTTTTTACACTGCTGCTACTCGCTGATTATTATCTATGCATAGTCACTTTACAAATTACCTCGACTAACCTGTACCCCCGCACATTGACTCGGTACAGGTACCTCCTGTATATAGCCTCGTTATTGTTATGTAATTTTCTTGTGTTCTTTTTATATTTTATATTTAGTAGTTTATTTAGTAAATATTTTCTTAACTCTATTTCTTGAACTGCATTGTTGGTTAAGGGCTTGTAAGTAAGCATTTCACGGTAAGGTCTACACCTGTTGTATTCGGCACATGTGTCACGTCCTGACCAGTATAAGGGTTATTTGTTATTGTAGTTTGGTCAGGACGTGGCAGAGGGTATTTTGTTTATGTGGTTCGGGGTGGGGTTTTATGTAGTAGGGTGTTTGATTTATTATTTCCGGGTTTTTGGGGTTATTTTCTAGGTTTGTATTTCTATGTGGTCTCTAGTCTTTTGTATTTCTTTGTCTGGTTTATTGGGGTTGGACTCTCAATTGGAGGCAGGTGTTTTCTTGTTGCCTCTGATTGAGAGTCCTATATATGGGTAATTGTTTGGTGTAGTGTGGTGGGAGATTGTTTCTTGTTTTGCTGAGTGTGCCTGACAAGACTGTTTTGTTGTTTGTGAGTTCTTCATTTTGTTATTTTGGTGTTCTCTTGATTTAAAATAAATAACAAGATGAGCATCCACATTCCTGCTGCGTTTTGGTCCTCTATCCCCGACGACAACCGTTACAACATGTGACAAATAAAATATGATTTGATTTAATATATCATTGTATTTGCAGTTCAGAGAAAAAAATGCTTTTTAGAAATATTTCATGCAATTCTATGTCATTTTAGATATTAGCAGAATCTTTTTTAACACTACACAAATTACCAAAATTACAGGTTAAGAATGGACAGAGAGATAGGCCTATGTGTTCACCTTATCATATTTCTCCAATGCCAAAACAGTGTTTCTTGTTTGCAACAAAACTGTCCCTGTTTACAAATAATTACATTAAGACGTCATTAGGAATCTGAGCATGGTACTTTCAAACGTTAGACCTACCTTTCCACCCCAGACAGTAGAAAAATGTAAGCTTTAACTGCTGGCTACTCTTCTTCCGTGGCTTAACCCAACGAGAGAAGGTCACAATCGTTTCCCTAAAAGCTGCCTGGGTTTAAACATATTCTACTGTAAAGAAAGTGAATAGCTTAATCAGTTGATAGTGTCAGAATTAGATTACTTCCCAAGTAAGTCCATGTTTTGTCTCCTTGGTTATAGAAGGTTGTAGCTCAGCCTCTGAATGTCATAGAAACAAAATATTATATCCATATGGCCACCCAGACTATTTACATTTACCCCCCCCCCCCCTTGTTTTTACACTGTTGCTACTCGTTGTTTATTATCTATGCATAGTTACTTTAGCCCTACCTACACTACCGTTCAAAAGTTTGGGGTCACTAAGAAATGTCCTTGTTTTTGAAAGAAAAGCAAATTTTTTGTCCATTAAAATAACATCAAATTGATCAGAAATACAGTGTAGACATTGTTAATGTTGTAAATGTCTAATGTAGCTGGAAACGGCTGGAATATCTACATAGGCATACAGAGGCCCATTATCTGCAACCTTCACTCCTGTGTTCCAACGGCACATTGTGTTAGCAAATCCAAGTTTATCATTTAAAAAAAACAAATTGATCATTAGAAAACCCTTTTGCAATTATGTTAGCACAGCTGAAAACTGTTGTTCTGATTAACGTAGCAATAAAACTGGCCTTCTTTAGACGGGTTAAGTATCTGGGGCATCAGCATTTATGGGTTCAATTACAGGCTCAAAATGGCCAGAAACAAAGAACTTTCTAAACTCGTCAGTCTATTCTTGTTCTAAGAAATGATGGCTATTCCATGCGAGAAATTGACAAGAACTGAAGATCTCGTACAAAGAGGTGCTGGGTCCCCGCTAGGAACATCCTGGACCCAGCCCTCATTGCTGAGTTCCATCACCGACATCCCGGTCAACCAGGTATGCGCCCAGGAAGGACACCAGGTGGCGTACTGTCACACCTTGATCACACCTGGATCTGTTTCACCTGTCTTTGTGCTTGTCTCCAACCCCCTCCAGATGTCGCCCATCTTCCCCATTATCCCCAGTGTATTCATACCTGTGTTCTCTGCTTGTCTGTTGCCAGTTCGTCTTGTCTCGTCAAGCCTACCAGCGTTTTTCCCATACTCCTATTCCGTTTTCTAGTTTTCCCGGTTTTTACCATTTTGCCTGCCCTGACCCTGAGCCTGCCTGCTGTTCTATACCTTGTGACACTGCTCTGGATTACTGACCTCTGCCTGCCCTTGACCTGGATCTTCTCCTGAGCTGTGATACCCTGAGCTGAGATACCATCAAGAGCTATGATGAAACTGGCTCTCATAAGAACCGCCACAGGAAAGGAAGACCCAGAGTTCATTGGAGTTACCAGCCTCAGAAATTGCAGCCCAAGAAATGCTGTTCAGTGGAGACTGGGTGAATCATGCCTTCATAGTTGAATTGCTGCAAAGAAACCACTACTAAAGGACACCAATAAGAAGAGACTTGCTTGGGCCAAGAAACACGAGCAATGGACATTAGACTGGTGGAAATCTATCCTTTGGTCTGGAGTCCAAATTGGAGATTTTTGGTTCCAACCACTGTGTCTTTGTGAGATGCAGAGTAGGTGAACGGATGATCTTTGCATGTGTGGTTCACACTGTGAAGCATGGAGGAGGAGGTGTGATGTGTGGGAGTGCTTTTCTGGTGACATTGTCTGTGATTTATTTAAAATTCAAGGCACACTTAACCAGCATGGCTACCACAGCATTCTGCATTGACACGCCATCCCATCTGGTTTGTGCTTAGTAGGACTATCATTTGTTTTTCAACAGGACAATGACAGGACAGTCACCCAAGTCATAGTCTGTTTTCTCTGCTACCGTATGGCAAGTGATACCGGAGCGCCAAGTCTAGGACCAAAAGGCTCCTTAACAGCTTCTACCTCCAAGCCATAAGACTGCTGAACAACTAATCAAAAGGCCACCGGACTATTTACATTGACCCCCCCATTTGTTTTGTACACTGCTGCTACTCACTATTTATTATCTATGCATAGTCACTTCACCCCTACCTACATGTACAAATTACCTCAACTAACCTGTCCAAGATGGCGTAGCAGTGCGGACGTGTTTGTTGTTGTCCCGTGTAAATTGTATGTTTTTTTCATATTCTTTTGTTTATATTTCAATCTCTTTTTCCATTTTTATATTAAATATACCTTCTGGCAACCCACCTCACCCAATGTGATACGGATCTGCTATTTTTAGACCTTATAACTAGAATTAGTTACTAGCTATTTAGTCATTGTTAGCCACTGCTAGCGGCCTTTATAATACCTGCCAGTCTGCACAGAGCGATGTCAACCCTGAGCATATCAGACTGCTTTTCTCCACTACATCACCGGATTCCTGCCGTAAGCTCTGGGCCATTACACTGGATCATCGCAGCTAGCTAGCTGCTACCGAGTGGCCCAGCACCGAAGCTAGCTTTGAGCTAGGCCCATCTCACGGTCTGCTCGGTGGACCCTATAAACACTCAGCTACACAGCTGATGCCTCCCGGACTCTTCACTAACACAACTAGAGCGCACTACATCACCGGATTCCTGCTCTGGACCTTTGCACTGGATCATCGCAGCTAGCTAGCTGCTACCGAGTGGCTATAGTGGCTAACGCACTTGTCCCGAAGCTAGCACCAGTTAGCCTTGAGCCAGGCGCATCTCCCGGCTAGCAAAGTAAATTACTCCAGCTACAATACCTCTTTTGCCAATTGGCCTGGCCCCTTTGTAAACATGGAGCACCGCCAATCCATCACGACTGGTCAGCCAACGTAATTCCGTCTGATGTGCCCTCAACCGGCCTTTGCCGGACATCAGTGATGCCCTTGTCCTGAAGCTAGCACCAGTTAGCCTTAAGCCAGGCACATCTCCCAGCTAGCGTAGTAACGACTACCTAACGGCTTCCCTGTTTCATCTATTGCTGTTCACTGGACCCTATGATCACTTGGTTACATAGCTGATGCCTGCTGGACTGTTCATTAATCACGGTACTCCATTTTGTTTATTTTGTTTATCTGTCGGCCCCAGCCTAAAACTCAGGCCCTGTGTGTAGTTAACTGACTCTCTCTGCCCATTCATCGCCATTTTACCTGTTGTTGTTGTCTTAGCTGATTAACTGTTGTCTTACCCGTTGTTGACTTAGCTACCTCTCCCAATCAACACCTATGACTGCTTTATGCCTCGCTTTATGTCTCTCCCTAATGTGAATATGCCTTGTATACTGTTGTTTAGGGTAGTTATCATTATTTTATTTTACCGAGGAGCCCCATGTCCCACTCAACATGCCTCAGATAGCTCTTTTGTCAAACGTCCCACACATGCGGTGACCTCACCTAGCATAACTAGTGCCTCCAGAGATGCAACCTCTCTTATCGTTACTCGCTGACTAGGTTTACCTCCACTGTACCCGCACCCTACCAATAACCCTGTCTGTACATTATGCCCTGAATCTACCCTACCACGCCCAGCGCACTAGACGACCAGTTCTGATAGCCTTTAGCCGTACCATCATCTTACTCCTCCTCTGTTCCTCGGGTGATGTAGAGGTTAACCCAGAACCTGTGTGTCTCCAGGCGCTCTCATTTGTTGACTTCTGTAACCGTAAAAGCCTTGGTTTCATGCATGTTAACATCAGAAGCCTCCGCCCTAAGTTTGTTTTACTCACTGCTTTAGCACACTCCGCCAACCCTGATGTCCTTGCCATGTCTGAATCCTGGCTTAGGAAGGCCACCAAAAATGTTGAAGTTTCCATCCCCAACTACAACATTTTCCGTCAAGATAGAACTGCCAAAGAGGGAGGAGTTGCAATCTACTGCAGAGATAGCCTGCAAAGTTCTGTCATACTTTCCAGGTCTGTGCCCAAACAGTTTGAGCTTCTAATTTAAAAATTAATCTCTCCAGAAATAAGTCTCTCACTGTTGGCGCCTGTTATAGACCCCCCTCAGCTCCCAGCTGTGCCCTGGAAACCATATGTGAACTGATTTCCCCCCATTTATCTTCAGAGTTCATTCTGTTAGGTGACCCAAACGGGGATATGCTTAACACCCCGGCCATCCTACAATTTAAGCTAGACTCCCTCAATCTCACACAAATTATCAAGGAACCCACCACGTACAACCCTAAATTCATAAACATGGGCACCCTCATAGATATTATCCTGACCAACTTGCCCTCCAAATACACCTCTGCTGTTTTCAATCAGGATCTCAGCGATCACTGCCTCATTGCCTGCATCCATTATGGGTCTGCGGTCAAACGACCACCCCTCATCACTGACAAACGCTCCCTAAAACACTTCTGGCCTTTTGAATCGACCTGGCCCGGGTATCCTGGAAGGATATTGACCTCATCCCGTCAGTAGAGGATGCCTGGTTGTTCTTTAAAAGTAATTTCCTCACCATCTTAAAGAAGCGTGCCCCATTCAAAAAATGTAGAACTAAGAACAGATATAGCCCTTGGTTCACTCCAGACCTGACTGCCCTCGACCAGCACAAAAACATCCTGTGACGTACTGCACTAGCATCGAATAGTCCCCGCGATATGCAACTTTTCAGGGAAGTCAGGAACCAATACACACAGTTAGGAAAGCAAAGGCTAGCTTTTTCAAACAGAAATTTGCATCCTGTAGCTCTAACTACAAAACGTTTTGGGACACTGTAAAGTCCATGGAGAATAAGAGCACCTCCTCCCAGCTGCCCACTGCACTGAGGCTAGGAAACACTGTCACCACCGATAAATCCACGATAATCGAGAATTTCAATAAGCATTTCTCTACGGCTGGCCATGCTTTCCTCCAAACTACCCCTACCCCGACCAACAGCTCCGCACCCCATGCAACTACTTGCCCAAGCCTCCACAGCTTCTCCTTCACCTAAATCCAGATTGCTGATGAGAGCGGCAAAACCTGGACCCGTACAAATCAGCTGGGATAGACAATGTGGACCCTCTCTTTCTAAAATTATCCGCCGCCATTGTTGCAACCCCTATTACTAGTCTGTTCAACCTCTCTTTTGTATCATCCGAGATTCATAAAGATTGGAAAACTGCCGTGGTCATCCCCCTCTTCAAAGGGGGTGACACTCTAGACCCAAACTGTTACAGACCTATATCCATCCTGCCCTGCCTTTCTAAAGTCTTTGAAAGCCAAGTTAACAAACAGATCCCTTACCATTTCGAATCCCACCATACCTTCTCCGCTGTGCAATCCAGTTTCCAAGCTGGCCACGGGTGCACCTCAGCCACGCTCAAGGTACGCTCAAGGTACTAAACGATATCATAACCGCCATCGATAAAAGACAGTACTGTGCAGCCATCTTCATCAACCTTGCCAAGGCTTTCGACTCTGTCAATCACCGTATTCTTATTGGCAGACTCAACAGCCTTGATTTCTCAAATGACTGCCTCACCTGGTTTACCAACTACTTCTCAGATAGAGTTCAGTGTGTCAAATCGGAGGGCCTGTTGTCCGGACCTCTGGCAGTCTCTATGGGGGTGCCACAGGGTTCAATTCTCGGGCCGACTCTTTTCTTTTTATATATCAACGATGTCGCTCTTGCTGCGGGTGATTACTTGATCCACTTCTACGCAGACGACACCATTCTGTATACATTTGGCCTTTCTTTGGACACTGTAACAAACCTCCAAATGAGCTTCAATGCCATACAACACTCCTTCCGTGGTCTCCAACTGCTCTTAAATGCTAGTAAAACTAAATGCATGCCCGCACCCGCCCGCCCAGCATCACTACTCTGGACTGTTCTGACTTAGAATATGTGAACAACTACAAATACCTAGGTGTCTGGCTAGACTGTAAACTCTCCTTCCAGACTCATATTAAGCATCTCCAATCCAAAATTAAATGTAGAATCGGCTTCTTATTTCGCAACAAAGCATTCTTCACTCACACTGCCAAAGATACCTTTGTAAAATTGACCATCCTACCGATCCTTGACTTCAGAGAGGTAATTTACAAAATAGCCTCCAACACTCTACTCAGCAAACTGGATGCAGTCCATCACAGTGCCATCTGTTTTGTCACCAAAGCCCTATATACCACCCACCACTGCGACCTGTATGCTATCGTCGGCTGGCCCTCGCTACATATTCATCGCCAAACCCACTGGCTCCAGGTCACCTTTACTAGGTAAAACTCCACAATATCTCAGCTCACTGGTCACCATAGCAACACCCACCTGTAGCACACTTTCCAGCAGCTATATCTCACTGGTCATCCCCAAAGCCAACACCTCTGTTGGCTGCCTTTCCTTACAGTTCTCTACTGCCAACGACTGGAACGAATTGCAAAAATTGTAGACTTATATCTCCCTCACTAACTTAAGCATCAGCTATCTGATCAGCTTACCGATCGCTGCAGCTGTACACAGCCCATCTGTAAATAGCCCATCTAACTACCTACCTCATCCCCATATTGTTTTTATTTACTTTTTTTTGCTCTTTTGTACACCAGTATTTCTACTTGCAAATCATCATCTGCACATCTATCACTCCAGCGTTAATTTGCAAAATTGTAATTACTTCGCTACTATGGCCTATTTAACGCCTTACCTCCTTACTCCATTTGCACACACTGTATACAGATTTTTCTATTGTGCTATTGACTGTGCTTTTGTTTATCCCACGTGTAACTCTGTGTTGTTGTTTGCTTTGCTTTATCTTGGCCAGGTCGCAGTTCAAAATGAGAACTTGTTCTCAACTGGCCTATCTGGTTAAATAAAGGTGAAATAAAAAAAATACAATAAAAAAACACTGACTCTGTACTGGTACTGTCACGCCCTGACCACAGAGAGCCCTTGGTTCTCTATGGTGTTGTAGGTCAGGGCGTGACTAGGGGGTGTTCTAGTCTTTTCATTTCTATGTTGGTGCTCTTGGTATGGTTCCCAATTAGAGGTAGCTGATGTTTGTTGTCTCTAATTGGGGATCATACTTAAGTTCTCCATTGTTCCCACCTGGGTTGTGGGATATTGTTTTGTGTTAGTGTGTTGAGCACTACGACTTCA
This sequence comes from Salmo salar, assembly GCF_965601325.2. NCBI lineage: Eukaryota > Metazoa > Chordata > Actinopteri > Salmoniformes > Salmonidae > Salmo > Salmo salar. Next base: position 10,838,365 of record NC_138309.1, read on the forward strand.
CGTTCGTTGTATGTTTGTTGTTTTCTTAGTTTCACTTTAATAAAATATGTGGAACTCAAATCACGCTGCGCCTTGGTCCAACCTTTTCTACGAGCGTGACAGAATATCCCACCACAAAAGAACCAAGCAGCGTGCAACCGAGGGAAAAGTGAGTTGGACCTGGGAAGAGATCATGGGAGGATGCGAGACCCTTCCTTGGCGGGAGTCGCCAGGAAATCAGAAAGGACAGCTACGAAGACGGGGGCCGCGGCGACAGAAACCCCAAGATCTTTTTTGGGGGGGCACGAGGGGTGGTCGGCTGAGCAGCAGAGAGTGCCAGAGCCCGAATGGGAGTTGATGGAGTGCAATGAGGGATACCGGAGAGAAGAGTTAGCGGGGAGTAGGCTACAGCGCAAACGTGCTAAAGAGCGTTTCATAAGTCTGGTGCCATCTGTGCCGGCTCCACGCACCAGGCCACCAGTGCGCCTCCCCAGCCCGGTATGTCCTGTGCCGGTTCCTCGCACTCGCCATGAAGTGCGTGTCTTCAGTCCGCTGCCACAGAAACCCCAAGATTCTTTTGGGGGGGGCACATGGAGCTGGCGGCTGAGCAGAGGGAAGAGCCAGAGACCATCAGGGAGGCGATGGAGAAGTTGGGGGAGAGAGAGAGGAGAGAGATGTTGGTCAAGTGTGTTCTGCTCAACATTCGACCTGAAGAGTCTGTCAGCAGTCTGGTGAAGTCTGTGCCAGCTTCACGCATCTGGCCTCCAGTGCGCCTCCCCAGTCCGGTACGTCCTGTGCCTGCTCTCCGCACCCTCCCGGAAGAGCGTGTCACCAGTCCGGTGCCACGTGTACCGGCTCCATGCACCAGGCCTCCAGTGTGCCTCCCCAGTCCGGTACATCCTGTGCCAACTCCCCGCACTCGCCCTGAAGTGTGTGTCATCAGTCCGGTGAAACCTGTGCCAGCTCCACGCACCAGGCTTCCAGTGCGCCTCCCCAGCCCAGGACATCCTGTGCCTGCTCCCCGCACTCGCCCTGAAGTGTGTGTCATCAGTCCGGTGCCACCTGTGCTGGCTCCATGCACCAGGCCTCCAGTGTGCCTCCCCAGTCCGGTACATCCTGTGCCAGCTCCCCGCACTCGCCCTGAAGTGTGTGTCATCAGTCCGGTGAAACCTGTACCGGCTCCACGCACCAGGCCTCCAGTGCGCCTTCCCAGCCCGGTACGTCCTGTGGCCGCTCCCAGCACTCGCCCTGAAGTGCGTGTGCCGACTCCAGGCATCAGACCTCCAGTGCGCCTCCCTAGTCCGGTACGTCCTGTGCCAGCACCCCGCACTCGCCCTGAAGTGCGTGTCACCAGTCCGGTGCCACCTGTACCGGCTCCAAGCACTAAGCCTCCAGTGTGCCTCTCCAGCCCAGAGCGTCCTGTGCCGGCTCCACGCACTCAACCTGAGGAGCGTGTCATCAGTCCGGTGCAACCTGCGCCGATGCCCAGTCCAGGCACGGTGTCCAGTCCCGCTCCCTGGCAGGAGCCTCCCTCTGCGCCGGTGCCCAGTCCAGGCACGTCGTTCAGTCCCGCTCCAAGGCCGGAGCCTTCCTCTGCGCCGGTGCCCAGTCCAGGCACGGCGGCCAACCCAGCTCCATGGCTGGAGCCTTCCTCTGCGCCGGTGCCTAGTCCAGGCACGGTGTCCAATCCAGCTCCATGGCCAGAGCCCTCCTCTGCGCCGGTGCCCAGTCCAAGCACGGCATCCAGTACTGCTCCAAGGCCGGAGCCTTCCTCTGCGCCGATGCCCAGTCCAGGCACGGCGTTCAGCCCGGCGCCATGGCCGGATCCGGGGTCTGGGCGGGGGCGACGACCCGCACCGGAGCCACCACCGACACTAGTCACCCCCCCCCCTACCCTCCCCATTTGGTTTCAGGTTTTGCGGCCGGAGTCCGCACCTTTGGGGGGGGGGGGTACTGTCACGCCCTGATCTCTTTGGTGTTATAGGTCAGGGCGTGACTAGGGGGTGTTCTAGTCTTTTCATTTCTATGTTGGTGCTCTTGGTATGGTTCCCAATTAGAGGCAGCTGATGTTCGTTGTCTCTAATTGGGGACCATACTTAAGTCCTCCATTGTTCCCACCTAGGTTGTGGGATATTGTTTTGTGTTAGTGTGTTGAGCACTACGACTTCACGTTCGTTGTATGTTTGTTGTTTTCTTAGTTTCACTTTAATAAAATATGTGGAACTCAAATCACGCTGCGCCTTGGTCCGACCTTTTCTACGACCGTGACAGGTACCCCCTGTATATAGCCTCGTTATATTTATTTTATTGTGTTACTTTTTATAATTTTTTACTTTAGTTGATTTGGTAAATATTTTCTTAACTCTTCTTGAATTGCACTGTTGGTTAACCTGTTTAGGATAGGGGGCAGTATTTTCACGGCCGGATAAAAAACGTACCCGATTTAATCTGGTTATTACTCCTGCCCAGAAACTAGAATATGCATATAATTGTTTGATTTGGATAGAAAACACCCTAAAGTTTCTAAAACTGTTTGAATGGTGTCTGTGAGTATAACAGACAAACAGTAGCGCATTTGGATAGTGGTCGATCTGAGAACAATGAAACGGGAGCGCGCGTGCACGTGAAGAGTCCATTTTACATTTTCAGTCTTTGAACGTTTAGCGTGAGTAATTTAGTAAATTCACCGGAAGTTTCGGTGGGTATGCTAGTTCTGAACGTCACATGCTAATGTAAAAAGCTGGTTTTTGATATAAATATGAACTTGATTGAACAAAACATACATCTATTGTATAACATAATGTCCTAGGAGTGTCATCTGATGAAGATCATCAAAGGTTAGTGCTGCATTTAGCTGTGGTTTTGGTTTTTGTGACATTATATGCTAGCTTGAAAAATGGGTGTGTGATTATTTCTGGCTGGGTACTCTCCTGACATAATCTAATGTTTTGCTTTCGTTGTAAAGCCTTTTTGAAAGCGGACAATGTGGTTAGATAAAGGAGAGTCTTGTCTTTAAAATGGTGTAAAATAGTCATATGTTTGAAAAATGGAAGTTTTGGGATTTTTGAGGAGTAATTCGCACCATCATTGGATATTGGAGCGGTGTTCCGCTAGCGGAACATCTAGATGTAAGAGGTTTTAAGGGCTTGTAAGTAGGCATTTCATGGTAACGTCTACACTTTTTGTATTCGGCACATGTGACAAATAAAGTTTGATTTGATTTGACCCAACACCTCCAGGCTGTGTAAGGGCTATTTGACCAAGAAGGAGAGTGATGGAGTGCTGCATCAGATGACCTGGCCTACACAACCAGGCCTACACCGGACCTCAACCCAATTGAGATGGGCCGCAGAGTGAAGGAAAAGCAGCCAACAAGTGCTCAGCATATGTGGGAACTCCTTCAAGACTGTTGGAAAAGCATTCCAGGTGAAGCTGGTTGAGAGAATGCCAAGAGTGTGCAAAGCTGTCATCAAGGCAAAGGGTGGCTACTTTTACTATTACTTTTTTGGTTACTACATGATTTCAAATGTGTTATTTCATAGTTTTGATGTCTTCACTATTATTCTACAATGTAAAAAATAAAGAAAAACCATTGAATGAGTAGGTGTGTCCAAACTTTTGACTGGTACTCTTTATATATACTTTTTTTTGCCTGTTTTGCATGTTATGTTGCCATTAATACGTGTCACATATCACTATAATAATTGAGTTAATAAAGCCGCATACCAACATGGTCTCTTTTTCAATTTTTTTTGAGAAAGGCAACTCCAAAATGCAGGTGTTTCCGCCTTGCTCAGTGCTTTCTGTGGTGGTGGGGCAGCCAGCGGAGAATACAGAGTGTAGGGGTTGGAAATGTTCTCTAGTTGCGCCGTGATTGGCCAAGTGTTCCATCACTCATGGGGACGTTACGTCACTGCAAAATCTAAGAGTAGAGCTCAAAAATTCAAGCCCCTTGGGTGCTGCCATACAGTTACATTAGAAGTGCCCATCCAAGAATGCTCAAGGACATTGGCCACAGATAAAAAATCATGCTATATCTAAAGTAGCTTTGATTGGACTGATACTTTAAAAACCTTAGCTAGCAAACCTTAGCTAGCAAGCTAGCAGTCATCATCATGAATCAAGTCGACAATATACTGGCAAATCATTTTCAATCCTTGTCATATGAAGAGAAATAATGAAGAGAAATTATGGATAAAACGTATCGGTGCTCATCGGCCATTGGACATAAACATTGATGGAAATCGCAAATTCAACAATGAGTGTTTTGGATGAAATCAGTGGCTAACTGCAAGCATTGCAAAGCAATCACTAGCCTGATATTTAGTGGAGTGGGTATGTGGTCCCAAGTCTGGGTTTAAGGGTCTCTTCTTCAAGTTTAAAAGGATAAACACTCAACATTGGCCATGTTTTCATCCAGCATGACTTCTGGGACAACTGGGAACTTGAGAAAAAAAAGAGCTCCGACTGGGAAAATATATTTTAAACAGTCATCCAATTCCAAGTCGGGAACTCAGGCCTCTTTCTAGAGCTCCGAGCTGAAGATCACTGACGTCATCATGATTCAACCTTGTTTTTTTCCCGAGTTCACAGTTGTCTTGAAAGCACCATAAATCCAGAGAATGCCAGACTTTGATGACAACGTTTGAAGACCAAATTTGCCCAAGAAGGACCGCCGCGCCACCTTCCTGTTCAAGTGAGTACAGCACAAGGTGTGTCCAAAAATGTTTTGTATGCTGCTGCATAAATTATGTAATATGCCAGAGAGATATGAATACTGTAGCTAAGAAAGTAATACTAAGTGTATGTTGTGTAGTAATCTGTTAGTAGCCCATGTGCCTCACCCCAATAATTTGGCCACTTTTCCCCTCATAATTTTGCCAACTGTTCTGACTTGGTGGTGCACACATAGCCTATTCCCTGTTTTAGAGAAATGAGTTTTCATTGTCTGCTTATATGCCCCCTTTATTTATCCTACGGTTCTGACTTGGTGTACAGGGAGAATAATGTAAGAATGGCCCATGTTCTGAATTCTGTCGCTGTACATTTAAAAGGTTCTGAACAAATAGTTATACTGACTACTAGCTTGTTCATTAATGTTTTAATCAATATTACGGATTGCCTCATGTGCTCGTCGTCCCCTTATGCCATAGTTAATACATCTCAGTTATCAGTAGAAACCACATTTGTTTAAGCAAGTCAGCCATATCAGCTATGTTTTTTTAAAGGCAGTAAATGAGGCTGAATTAACTGTTTCACTGCCAGGCAAGGCTCCGTTGATTGCCATGTGTAACAGTGGTACGGTGTTGGGACTGCTGTTGGGACTCTGCTGTTGGGACTCTGCTGTTGGGACAGCTTTACTGTATGTAGGCCCTAAATGTTTGTGGGCACCATTTGTCACAATTATAGTGCAATTCATGTATTGTTTAGTGTTGTGATGTGTTGTGTTGTGTAATGACTTTGCTGGCAGGCATTGAAACAAACAAGGGTAGTTTGCCCCACCAAGATTTACATGCTTTTCTGACAAACTGTTCCAAATTGTCAGAAAAATAATATTGATAATAATAATAACCCTGCTATTTCTTGATGGCACCGGAGAAGAAGGCAACCGATTGTGTTTTTTGTTAGTTTATTTGTGTTTTTTGTTACTTATTTTGTACATAATGTTGCCGCTACCGTCTCTTATGACCAAAAATAAGTTATGGACATCAGGACTGAGATTACTCACCACGGACTGGCAGAATCCCATTTTTCCTTTAACGAGTCTGACGAGCCCAACGCGAACGATATACTGCTTTCTCAGGAACAGGCCCAGATCCCCGTGATTTGCGTGAAGAGAAGGCGGAGAAAAAGGGGCCAAAGAAAAGCCTTCTGAGAATTCGTGGGCGATCAAAGAAAAAAGAAATCCTTCCATTCTGCTAGCAAACATGTAATCTTTGGAGAATATAATAGATGACCTACACGCAAGATTAAATTACCAATGGGACATTCAAAACTGTAATATCCTATGCTTCACAGGGTTGTAGCTGAACGACGACACTATCAACATACAGCTGGCTGGTTATACACTGTAGCGACAGGATAGAACAGCGGGGTCTGGTAAGACAAGGGGCGGCAGGCTATGTATTTTTGTAAATAACAGCTGGTGCACGATATCTAAGGAAGACTCAAACTATTGCTCGCCTGAAGTAGAGTATCTCATGATAAGCTGTAGACCACACTATCTACCTAGAGATATAAAGAGCTATGATATTTTTCGTAGCTGTTAATATACACCACAGTCAGAGGCTGGCACTAAGACAGCATTGAATGAGCTGTATTCCGCCAATAGCAAACAAGAAAACACTCACCCAAAAGTGGCGCTCCTAGTAGGCGGGGACTTTAATGCAGGGAAACTTAAATCTGTTTTACAAAATTTCTGTCAGCATGTTAAATGTGCAACTAGAGGGAAAAAACTCTGGATCACCTTTACTCCACACACAGAGACGCATACAAAGCTCTACCTCACCCTCCATTTGGCAAACCTAACCATAATTCTATCCTCCTGATTCCTGCTTACAAGCAAAGATTAAAGCAGGAAGCACCAGTGACTAGATCAATAAAAAAGTGGTCAGATGAAGCAGATGCTAAGCTACAGGACTGTTTTGCCAGCACAGACTGGAATATGTTCCGGGATTCCTCCGATGGCATTGAGAAGTACACCACATCAGTCATCAGCTTCATCAATAAGTGCATCGATGACATCGTCCCCACAGTGACCATACGTACAAAACCCCAACCAAAAGCCATGGATTACAGGCAACATCCGCACTGAGCTAAAGGCTAGAGCTGCCGCTTTCAAGGAGCGGGACTCTAACCCGGAAGCTTATAAGAAATCCTGCTATGCCCTCGGACGAACCATCAAACAGGCAAAGCGTCAATACAGGACTAAGATCGAATCGTACTACACTGGCTCTGACGCTCATCAGATGCGGCAGGGCTTGCAAACCATTACAGATTACAAAGGGATACACAGTCGAGCGCTGCCCAGTGACACGAGCCTACCAGACGAGCTAAACTACTTCTATGCTCGCTTCGATGCAAATGGCACTGAAACATGCATGAGAGCACCAGCTGTTCCGGAAGACTGTGTGATCACGCTCTCTGCAGCCGATTTGAGTAAGTCCTTTAAATATGTCAAATAGACAAGATCCTGCAACCATGGAGAGGTAAATACCTGTCTATTTATGGAAGAATTGCCCTGATTAACTCCTTAGTCATATCTCAGTTTACTCACTTACTTATGGCGTTGCCTACTCCTGATGATTCGTTTTTCAAATCATATGAGCAAAAAATATTTCGCTTTATCTGGGACGCTAAACCAGACAAAATTAAGCATGCCTATCTATATAATGAATATGAATTGGGTGGGTTGAGATTATGAAATATAAAAGCACTAAACCTCTCTCTAAAAGCTTTACTTATTCAAAAGTTTGACTTGAACCCTAAATGGTTCTCAAGTAGATTACTTAGAAAAGCTCATCCATTGTTTAAAAATGCCTTTTTGCCTTTGTGCAGATTGATTGAATTGAAAATTATACTTTTTTCAAAGTATCTCTCTTTTTCAAACAAGAATTGCAGAGCTGGTTGGCTACAATTTCAATTTCATCCCCCTGAACAGATAGAACAATTATTACAACAAATATTATGGCTGAACTCAACTGTGCTGGTTGATAAAATACCTGTATTTATGAGAAAGATGTTTGAAAAGGGTATTTTGTTCTTAAATGATATTGTAAATTGGAATGGAAGAGTTATGTCCTTCATAGAGTTATCAGAATTGTACGGGAAGGTCTGCTCAATCCAAGAGTACAACCAATTGATTACAGCATTACCCCAAAAATGGAGGAGGCAGGTGGCAGCGGGAGGAGGTAGGGAACTGGTCTGTCTGTCTAATATAAAGGATCAAAACTGGCGGAGGAATAAAAATAGCATAAATAGAAAAGTATACCAGTTTCATATGAGGACCAGGATGTTGGCAACTGTGCCATACAGATTGCAAAATAGTTGGGAAGAGATTTTGATGTACCGATTCCATGGTATGAGTTGATATATAAAACAACGCAAGACTCAAGACTTCGTGCTTTTCAGCTAAAATTATTATATAGAATTCTTGCCACCAACAAAATGTTGAATATTTGGGGCATAAAGTCATCAAAGCTTGTGGGGATACAGAATCAATAGACCATTTATTTTGGTATTGCCCTCAGGTAGCCTGTTTCTGGTCTCAGGTTCAGGAATGGCTGAAAATGCATGCATTGATCCTAGAAATAGTACTGTTAGGAGATCTGGAGTCAGTCAATAACTAATATACTAATACTCTTAGTAAAAGTATTTATCTTCAATTCGCAATCTGTGGATTCTATTCAATTAGATAGATTGAAATTGTACGTTAAACATCACAGCATAGTTGAAAGATATATGTTGCTTAGAAAGCCGAAGAGGGGGACCAGCAGAGATACTGTAGGTGGGATGTGCTGAGGGAAGCTGAGGGTTGGGATGTGGAATTGGAGACAAGTGGGAGTGGAGTTGCTGTACCGGAGATAGAATGATGGTCAAAGATAAAAGTTTAAAAAAAAGTAAAAATAAAACATAATAAAAAGTATATTTGAATAACACTGAGGGGCAGGGCTTTTACAGCTAATGCCGGTTTGCCTGGGGCTGATGCCGTGCAGGTGTTTGTACACATACATATACACACACTCTCATTCAAATAAACGCATTCAAGAACACATACATGTAATAGTGCCAGACATGCACACAAACATATACAGTCGGTATTGCTGTTATAATTTTAGTTGTCCTTGATGTCCTTTGTTTTTTAAAGTTTTTTTGCATTGTTGTTTGCTGTTTTCTGTCTTTTTCTTTTTGTCTCTTTAGTTCATTCTCTTGGTTGTTGGTGCATTGGGGAGTTCTTGGGGGTGGGGAATGGAATTAATTATATTTTTATTTTTATTCTTGGGGAGACTGTGGGAGGGGTCTCGAATGGTTGAGGGACAGCTATTGGGGAACTGTGGGGGGATCTTGGAGGGTTCTGGTTCACGTTTTTGGCCTGGTGGGAGATCTGTCAACATGCCCTTGAGCAGGGCATTGACCCGAGATGCTTCTGTGTGTCGCTCTGAATGGGAGTCTGTTGGATGACTGGTATGGTGTAGTTGTTGAGCTGCTTCACTGCAAGTATATTGTATGTTTTGGATATTCAATTAAATAAAAATAAATACAAATTTAAAAAACATTCACAAGGCCGCAGGGCCAGACGGATTACCAGGACGTGTACTGCGAGCATGCGCTGACCAACTGGCAAGTGTCTTCACTGACATTTTCAACCTCTCCCTGTCCGAGTCTGTAATACCAACATGTTTAAAGCAGACCACCATAGTCCCTGTGCCCAAGAACACTAAGGTAACCTGCCTAAATGACCCGTAGCACTCATGTCTGTAGCCATGAAGTGCTATGAAAGGCTGATCATGGCTCACATCAACACCATTATCCCAAAAACTCTAGACCCACTCCAATTTGCATACCGTACCAACAGATCCACAGATTATGCAATCTCTACTGCATTCCACACTGCCCTTTCCCACCTGGACAAAAGGAACACCTATGTGAGAATGCTATTCATTGACTACAGCTCTTTTTCTTATCCAAATGTATTTATTTGTATTTTTAAACTGCATTGTTGGTTAGGGGCTCGTAAGTAAGCATTTCACTGTAAGGTGAAGGTGTAAGGCTGTTGTATGTGGCGCATGTGACTAATACAATTTGATTTGATTTGATCTCCTTATTGTTATTATTACTATTATTATGATCATCATTATAATAAGTAATGTTATTATCATTAGTAGACTTGGTAAAGCAGCCTTGTATAACCACCATGGAGCTGTAGGCCTAAGAGCGCTTCATGTTTAGACTTATTACCGTAACTTAGGCCTATATTTCAATACTTATATAGGCTACTGTATCAATTAATCATTCATTCATGTCATCACACAGCATACGAGTCATTCATTCATTGAAAAGCAATCAAGCATTTTAGTTTTAAAATAACAAAGCGGCACTTGAATAATTAGCGTAAACAATAATTTAACAGTTACATGTCAGCAATTCTGTTCACGAATGCATGCAACTGTTTTTAGTCTTTGCTGTAAAAAAAAAACTGAACTCTTGTGTTGTCTTCACCTATTTTATCCCATCAGTCACAATAGTGACCATAAAAAACGTGTTCAGTTATAAGGCTCTAAACATTTTGAGAAATCAATGCATTTCCAGCAAATATTGAAATAATAAAGGGTCTCAATGAAATATGTGCAGTGTCACATGTTTAGTGTAAATTGTCGTATGACCAGAGCTGTTTACCTCCTGGTTGCACCATGAGAAGAAGATGGCTGCATCAAAGCTCCCAAACAAAAGGTTGGTAAAGTATGTTAACATTAAGATAGGACAAAGATTTTTGTAACACATCATCTTGAAGGTGTCTAGTATTGATATATGCATTTGCTCAACTTCGTTCAGTGTGGTCATAGAATGAGTAAACATGTTGACGGCAACAATAGTGACCGGCGAGATAACACAGTGCATCTAGGTATACACATACATAGTTCTTGTTCTACCTAACTTTCTACTCTGTTCTTTCTTTTAGTTTCACTTTGAGTCAAGTTCTGGATATGTTGGATCTAGGTGACTGCTCAGACAAGGCGTGCCACATTGCAGTTATCCCTCAGAGATTGTGATAGCGATGGGTCAGATATGGACTATGAGGGGGAGACAGGCCATTTGCCAGCCAGGCTGTTGAATGTATATGCTGAACCTATGCAAACTGATCATGACAGGAACAATGTTAACAGTGATGATGACCTACCCCTCACCACCCCACACTCCCCTCCCTGAGACTGGGTTGGGTCATGGACCCAGTGGCGTTCTTGGTGTTGCAGAGCAATCTCAGGTGCCTCAAGGTTGTAAGTTTCTTCATGACAACCTCTTCCCTTCCCTTGCACTCCTCGATGAAATGACAAGAAGAGGATATGGGAGCTCTGGAACGATGAGGCAAAATCGTCTGTTTGATGTCCCATTCAAGCCACAGAAAGACTTCATGAAGTTACCCCGGGGAACCTCTGAGGTTCTGACCCAAGGAGACAAGTTACTGGTCCGTTAGAAAGACAATAACATTATCACAGTGGCAACAAACATGGAGGAGAAATACAGTGAGACCTCTGTCAAGAGATGGAACAAGGAGCGACGTGCCTTTTGACAAAGTCCCACAACCAAAATGCATCAACCGATACGATGAGCACATGGGTGGTGTTGAACTTCACAACCTACAGGTTTCAAGATACCATATCTCCATCAGGTCTAACAAGTGGTGGTGGCCCATCTTTGCATGGTCTCTCAACAGTGCACTCGTAAACAGTAATTTATTTTACAGAGATGTTATGGGAGGGACCATCAACCTGCTCACCTTCTCATGGATAGTGGCACAGTCTCTTATGCATAAGTTTGGCACGAAACCACTGAGCCACGGAAGGAGATCTCTACTGGCTGTGACTGTTGAAGATCAGGCAAGATATGACACAGCTTCTCACTGGCCAATCAACACGATGCACCGGTTCTATAGATGTCATCATTGTGACAAACGCACTACCTATGCATGTGAGAAATGCAAAGCGCCACTGCACATTGAGTGCTTCAAGATATACCATGGACAGTAGAAACGGAGAAAAGAGGAAATGCTGCTATACAGTTGTTAGTGAATGTTGCACTAAAATGTCACAACGACAATGTTACAATGAATATTGCACTAAAGTACAAGTTCAAATGTTACAAAGTTACAATATTAATGTTTCAATACATGTTGCACTAAAGTAACAATGTTACTATGTATGTAACAATAAAGTAACAATGTTGAAATACGTTGATGGTTGTTGTTTTTTGGTTTTTGCTCTCAGTATTCATATCGGTGTTGTATAAGGGTTTTTGATATGTAAAATAGTCACACTAGAATAAAATGGGGCATTCTAGTGGCAATGCTGGGGACTGCCAGTGACAGAGTTTTAAATGTGTTAATAACTGGGCTGGGATATGAGAATTTTCGTGACTGCATAGGAGAAATATGTTAATTCAGTATACATCACATTATACCACCGGTCACAATTGTGACCGACCATAAAACACACTTTTTCACCTACTTTTCCCTGAAAATTAAAAAAAAAATGATGATTGATTATTTCAAAGGCTTACTAATGACACAAGATTTGGATATTTTCATGTCTGGGAAAAAATTTGGGATTAAATGGGTTAAGGGTAAAAATGACCCGCCACTATGTTTAACAGCAGAGAAAACCCCCAAAATGATATTTTTTCAACTTGAAATTTGATTACTTTTCCTAGAGTGACCCCAACATTAGAAAAAGTGAAACATCGCCTTTGTTCATATTTCCATGACAGCTGTACACCACCAGCGTACAAAGATTGTCTTAGTTTGACCCGGCAGTTATAAAATCATTTACACACCACAAAAACCACAAATACACACACACCCACACACACATACACACACAATGAGAAATTTAGATTGTGTGCTACTGATTGAACTCAGACAAAACTAAAACTTTATTGTACATCCCCTCCATGACCACACGACTCAAGTTCACAGACAAAATAAGAACAATTTCAGACAAAAGAAACAATATTTCAGACAAAATAAAAATGTCTTTAAAGCATTGTTTACTAATTGGGAATGCAGTCAGAGGCTATAAAGGTGCTGCATATGACACTCCCCGCAGTTCTCTCTTTACTGAAGCCATGAGTGAACGTTTCAGTGCCCAACAGGTCGTAGATCAGATTTTTTCAGATGTCCAGGAGGAACAAGAGAACAATGATTTAGAAGAGGAGGAGGTATCTGAAGAAGAAGATGGGGAAGAATACAACCCATAGCACGATGCATCATCTTCAGATGAAGAAGAAATCCCCCAAGCTGAAAGAGAGACATTTTTGTCAAAGAACAGCAAAATAACATGGTCCTTGTCACCATATGACAACCAGGGCAGGATGGCAGCACAAAATATGACCCCAGGGCCCACAAGACATGCAGTTGCCCATGCCCAGGACATCGCCTCAACATTCTACATGTTCATCACACCAGCCATTGAAAAAATCATCCTGGAGGTTTCCGTAAATATGGAGACAACTGGAAAAGGATGGATGAAAGCGACCTGCATGCCTACATAGAGCTGCTAGTCTTAGCATGTGTGTATAGGTCCTGTGGAGAGGCTACATGTAGTCTCTGGGCTGGAGAGAGTGGAAGGGCTATTTTCCGTGCCACGATGCCACTGAAAGTCTTTCACACTTTCTCAAGAATGCCACGATTTGATAACCGTGAGTCAAGACCTGCAAGACGTGTGAGAGACAAACTGGCGGCCATAAGAGAGGTCTGGGAGAAGTGGGTGGAGCGTCTGCCATACCTCTACAACCCTGGGCCTGAAGTAACAGTGGATGAGCAACTGGTTCCATTCAGAGGTACATTTTTATTTTCATATCTGTAATGTAAGTGATTTTCACTGTTAATTTCATTATGTATTGCTGTAATATCATTGATTTATGAGATTGGTTTCTCTGACACTGATACTAATTACTGATAATAATCTCTTTTGTCAAAAGGTCGCTGTCCTTTCCGGCAGTATTTGCTCAGTAGCCAGCAAAGTGCTATCTCTTGCTAAAAAATGCTTACACCTATGCAGTACCTTTAGCAATAATAATAATAATAATAATAAACCTTTACTTTGGTAAAGAAAACATTTATGACAGGCATGTTGTAATAAATACGAGTGGTGTCCACTGATTAAATGCAGTCTTTCTGCATAGTGAAGAGGGAAACCCCAGATATTCACAAAGTTTGTGATGAATGACAGGTTGTTTCTAAATGCAAAATAGATTTGGGATTGTAAGCTGTCTACCGAGCTTACACATATCGTGGGGGCAGAACACAAACAGTATTGTACTCTCTCTGTGCGTGTGTTGTATCGTACTCTTCAGGTGTACCTATGCCCTGTATGACAAGCGCTAAGGTAATTGAATGGAAGCAAAGCCCCGGGCTAAGATTACCACAGTGGGTGAGGGACTTGCCTAGTTAAATAAAGGTTAAATACATCTTTTTTTTAAACCACGGTCTGTGAGGGGCTTTACAATGTCCTCTGGAAAAAAAGCGGCTTTCGTTGTCCATTCACTCCGCCAAATAAAGCGTTCACACTTTAAATTAAACAGAGACGTATGTGTCTTAATGGGAATTGACAGGAGCAAAGTGTAGCATGCTGGATGGGAAATCATAGCCCCTGTGTGTGGGGGAGGATGTGTGTGTGTCTGTGTGTGTGTTTCCAGAGGAGATATGAAAGGTTTGTTGAGAGCATCTCTCCGCAGGCTCTCAGGTGATGGTTTGATGGCTCGATACTGATTGAAAAATGTCAAGAGCTCCTTTCATGTTGAAGTAAAGGACATTTGGTCCCCATTTTGAGAGGGAAAATAAACTACGAATGTCAACCTACCAACTCACTGTGTCTCAAAAGGTCTACAAGGATGATTTAGTAGAGAAGAAATGACCCACAAAATAGAGTCATGTGCGGGCTGATCGTTACAAAACGTAACATGCCACTTTACTTGTCTGGTCTCCTTATTCCTCCTTTCAAGCAACACTTTCTCCAACGTGTGATAGCCACACTTCAATTTAAACAGACAAAATACCAACTCTCCCAACCTGTCTGTGGTTTTCATCTGAGATTGTGTGTTTGTGCTGTGTGTTTCTCTCTCTCTCTCCCTCTCTCTCTCTCTATCTCTCTCTCGACCTTGCTCTCTCCCTCTCTCTCTTTCTCTCCCCCTCTCTGCCTCTGTCTCAGATTGGCATGCTGCATCACTAACAGTTCTATCCCTCCCTGCTGATTAAATATGTTGCACAGACAATAGAATCAACTGCTAAGACAGGGGTTCCCAAACTTTTTTGGCCCACGATCCCATATAGATATCTGAAATGTTCATGACCCCAACCATGTGAAAAAAAAAGGAATTAACAGTCAATGTTTTATTTTTTAATTAGGGCTTTTGCAGTCAACTGCAAAACATTCTAACAATATTTCTGATTGTATTCTCAACTCACCATCATATCATTTTAATGTGGGGCTATGACAGTTAATTGCAAATTAGTCTGACATAATTTATCTAATCTCACAACCACTAATGAGATAGGTGTGCTTGATGCATGTCGCGTCGGAGCTTCACAAACTCAGAGGGCGTGGTCTCCTGTCACATCCAACCTGCATCGATGTTTTTTTAATGCAGACGAGAGCACTGAATCAGCGTAACATGAGCTTTAATGCCCGGAGGGAGACGGCACAGTATTCCCTTTGAGTCAGGAACCAAAACTCCTCCATAGTGACCCATGAATGCGTTGTGTGCAGCATTCGGTCACATGACAGCTTGATCAGGTGTTTGATTTCACTTACTGGCATGTCAACTGAGCCAGGATCACAGTCAAACAGATTTAGCTGATTCGGTCACAAAATGTTTTGGTATTTACCCTGCAGGCTTGCGTTGAGTTCGTTCAGTTTCCCAAAAATACTGTACCACTACAGTACCAGTCAAAATCTTGGACACACACACTCATTCCAGGGTTTTTCTTTATTTTTACTATTTTCTACATTGTAGAATAATAGTGAAGACATCAAAACTATGAAATAACACATATTGAATCATGTAGTAACCAAAAGACTGAGTCAATGTGCAGGGGTACAGGTTAGTCGAGGTAATTTGTACATGTAGATAGGGGTGAAGTGACTATACAGCGAGTAGCAGCAGTGAATAAAACAAATTGGGGGGGGGGCATTGTAAATAGTCCGGTGGCCATTTGATTAATTGTTCAGCAGTCTTATGGCTTGGGGGTAGAAGCAGGTAAGGAGCCTTTTGGTCCTAGACTTGGCGCTCCAGTACCGCTTGCCGTGCAGTAGCAGAGAAAACAGTCTATGACTTGGGTGACTGGAATCTCTGACAATTTTTAGGGCTTTCCTCTGACACCTCCTAGTATAGAGGTCCTGGATGGCAGGATGCTTGGCCCCAGTGATGTACTGGGCCGTACGCACTACCCTCTGTAGCGCCTTAAGGTCAGATGCTGAGAAATTGCCATACCAGGCGGTGATGCAACCGGTCAGGATGCTCTCGATGATGCAGCTGTAAAACTTTTTGAGGATCTGGTTACCCATGCCAAATCTTTTCAGTCTCCTGAGGGGGAAAAGGTGTTGTCGTGCCATCCTAACAACTGTCTTGGTGTGTTTGGACCATGATAGTTTGTTGGTGATGTGGACACCAAGGAACTTGAAACTCTCAACCCACTCCACTACAGCCCCGTCGATGTTAATGGGGGCCTGTTCGGCCCACCTTTTCCTGTAGTCCACAATCAGCTCTTTGTCTTGCTCACATTGAGGGAGAGGTTGTTGTCCTGGCACCACACTGCCAGGTCTCTGACCTCCTCCCTATAGGCTGATCCTGTTGTGTCGTCAGCAAACTTAATGATGGTGTTGGGTTGTGTTTGTCCACATAGTTGTGGGTGAACAGGGAGTACAGGAGGAGACAAAGTACACATCCCTGAGGAGCCCCTGTGTTGAGGATCAGCATGCCAGATCTGTTGTTGCCTACCCTTACCACCTGGGGGTGGCCCATCAGGAAGTCCAGTATCCAGAGGGAGGTGTTTAGTCCCAGGGTCCTTAAATTAGTGATGAGCTTCATGGGCACTATGGTGTTGAAGGCTGAGCTTTAGTCAATGAATAGCATTCTCACATACATTTACATTTTTGTCATTTAGCAGACACTCTTATCCAGAGCAACTTACAGTAGTGAATGCATAGATTTAATTTCATGCATTTTTTTTTTTTGTACTGGCCCCCCATGGGAATCGAACCCACAACCCTGGCGTTGCACACACCATGCTGTACCAACTGAGCCACAGGGAAGGCTAGGTGATCTTTTTGTCCAGGTGGGAAAGGGCAGTGTGGAGTGCGATTGAGATTGCATCATCTGTGGATCTGTTTGGGTGGTAGTGAATTGGAGTGGGTCTAGGGTGTCCGGGAGGATGCTGTTGATGTGAGCCATGACCAGCCTTTCAAAGTACTTCATAGCTACCGACGTGAATGCTACAGGGCGGTAATCATTTAGGCAGGTTACCTTCACTTCCTTCGGCACAGGGACTATGGTGGTCTGCTTGAAACATGTAGGTATTACAGACTCGGTCAGGGAGAGGTTGAAAACATCAGCAAAGACACTTGCCAGTTGGTCCGCGCACGCTTTGAGTACACGTCCTGGTAATCCGTCTGGCCCCGCGGCTTTGTGATTTTTGACCTGTTTAAAGGTCTTGCTCGGCTACCAAGAGCGTTATCACACAGTCGTCCAGAACAGCTGGTGCTCTCGTACATGCTTCAGCGTTGCTTGCCTCAAAGCGAGCGATAAAAGGCATTTAGCTCGTCTGGTTCGTCTCCCGTCACTGGGCAGCTTGCGTCTAGGTTTCCCTTTGTAGTCTAATAGTTTTCAAGCCCTGCCACATCCGACGAGCGTCAGAGCCGGTGTAGTAGGATTCAATATTAATCCTGTATTGACGTTTTGCCTGTTTGATGGTTCATCTGAGGGCATAGCTGGATTTCTTATAAGCGTCCGGATTTGTGTCCCGCTGCTTGAAAGAGGCAGCTCTAGCCTTTAGCTCGATGCGGATGTTGCCTGTAATTCATGGCTTCTGGTTGGGATATGTACGTACGGTCACTATGGGGATGACGTCGTCAATGCACTTATTGATGAAGCCAATGACTGAGGTGGTATACTCCTCAATGCCATTGGTTGAATACCAGAACATATTCCAGCAAAACAGTCCTGTAGGGTAGCATTCGCGTCATATGACCACTTACATATTGAGCGAGTCACTGGTACTTCCTGCTTTAGTTTTTGCTTGTAAGCAGGAATCAGGAGGATAGAATTATGGTCAGATTTGCCAAATGGAGGGCGGGGGAGAGATTTGTATGTAAGGTTCTGTATTTATTTTCTTAGTCAACCTTGTGTTCTGTTTCGTTGTGTTCTTGAACGTAGCCGTGTTTCTTTGTGTTCTTGAACGTAGCCCTGTCTTTCATTTTTGCTCATTGATTTCACCTGTGTTTGTTACTCACCTGCTCTCATCAGCTCCTTATTTAGTTCAGTTCATTCTGTTTGTGCCTTTGTGAGGTATTGTTCATTTTGACTCTACTAATTCTTTTCCTAGCTCATTTGTGAGAACCAGTTATAGCCTTCAGTCCTATTTTTGATTCACCTGCCTGTTTGCCTACCTGTGTATGACCATTGCCTGCCTGTGACCACGATTCCTGATTGTAGACGGGCAAACTTAAACCCGTTTAAACTTAAACTTAAATCCGTTTTACCTCATTTCTACCAGTGCAACCAGAGGGGAAAAAAACTCTAGACCATCTTTACTTAACACACAGAGATGCTTACAATGTAGTGAATACTCAGTGAGAAAAATGTGTAGATTCACGCGGCAGGTGTTTTTTGCGAAGATGAAACACACACACACACACACACACGCACACACACGCACACGCACACGCACACAGCCAGACCATATTGGCATCCAACTGAGGACATGTTGCTTCTGAACGCAACTCAACACCAGTTGATGAGCTACTGGCAGAGACGGAGGAAGGCTGGGACAGAGAGAGCCTTCTGGGGGTGCGTTCACAAGTCAACAGTTGTTGATGTGTGTGTCTGTAGGTGGCAGATGTGCTCTCAGAGACTAATTGGCCCTTATTGCTGTCTCTGAGCGGGGGGGTTGTTTATTACTGCACACAGCTCGGCAGGGCCCAAGGGAGGTGTGTGTGCGTGTGTGCGTGTGTGCGTGTGTGCGTGGACAACTCTCCCAGTGGGGAAGAACATTTCTCATGTAGATACACATATATTTTTGGGTGTTTTCTATATCATCAGGGGCGCAACTTTGGTTTTAGAAGTGGGGGTGACATATTTATAATTCTTTATTTATTGTATTTTATCCAGTTGGATAAACACTCCAAACAGCCTATCCGACTGCTCGGAGATGTCTGCAAGGTCCTAAAGCACACCATTGCCTCGTTTTGTATCACATTCCAATGATAAAACTAGGTAGGGGCAAAAATTATATTTCAGAATGTGGGGGGACATGTCACCAGGGAAATTTGCGCCCCTGTATATCATTAATATATGCAGTAAGCCTACATCAAACCTGTCATAACTAGTTAATTGCATTTGTTTCTTCTCATAAACAATGACAATTGATGGATGGTGATGAGTAACAGCAATGTTCAAAGTAAACATAGATAGGTATCGACAGTGTGTCACCAGCAACACAAACACCTTGAAGGAAAATATTAACAATGTATCTCTTTTATATTAAGCCCCCTCTCTCTCTCTCTACACACACACACACCCAACCACACACACATCGAATCCCTGCATCTGTGGCTTTGATTGGAGTGTCTCATTATGTGTCTGTACACAAACAAAGGAGAGAGATGTAATCTGCTCAAACAACAGGACATGGAGAGGCCTATGGTAATTGGCTGAAGAGACACTATCATTTACAACACTTACACTGGCATCTCATTAGAGAAGAGGGATACAGAGAGAAAGAGAGCGATACAGAGAGGGAGAGATACAGAGCGATACAGAGAGAAAGAGATACAGAGAGATACAGAGAGAGAGAGAGATATACAGAGAGAGAGAGAGAGAGAGAGAGAATGAAAAATAAGATCATATCAAAGACGATGTGCACAAACCATGACAGGAAGTCAAACAACATCTCCAATAGATACACACACACACACACACACACACACACACACACACACACACACACACACAAACGCCAACAAGTGCCAGACAGTATCTACAGTATATCCAGTAAAGACATGCCACAACAAGTGAAGAGAGAAGAGAACCCCAAACAGACCAAAACAAACAGCCCTTCATCTACAATCAAAACAGAGTGGGATTCCTGTCCACTTGTGTAACACTATGCTATTAGCCCCCCCACCTCCCCCCAACAACACCCCCTCACACACACATCCACCCGCCCACACACATACAGTACACACCTGCACGAGATTGGGAGAGGCTCTTAATAGTAATGTTTCATCTTGCTCTGCCAAAGACAAAATTAAGTGTATCAATCTCTTATCTACACTCTTAGAAAAAAAGGTTCCAAAAGGGTTATTTGACTGTACCCATAGGAGAACCCTGTTTGGTTCCAGGTAGAACCCTTTTTGGTTCCATGTGGAATCCTTTTGGGTTGCATGTAAAACCCTCTGTAGAAATGGTTCTACATGGAACCTAAAAGGGTTCTTCAAAGGGTTCTCCTATGGGGTTCTACATAGTACATTGTTTTCTATCTAGAACCTAAGAGTAATCCTCCTGTGATGTCCTTCTTATCCTCCCCCCTCCTCCCCCTCTATTCCTCCTCTCCTGGCCTCCTCCTTTCCTTCTCCTCCTCTCTCTGATCTTTTGTGTGTAGTGAGCATCTAACTCTGACTGAAAGGTGCACTCTGCCTCTCATGGAGGAGAGAAAGAGATGGAGGGGGGGAGCGAGTACTGCACACACTACAATTATTTAGGTTTAAAAATAATCTCAACTGAGACAGAAAGCACACAAAGCATTGAAGTATCTAATAAAATGTGGCTAAAATGAATTGAATGACTTAACCAATTGCACTTTATGGCAGCGAGGAGTGGGGTCCACTTGCAAAACAAGATTTCACCAAATGGGACAAACACCCCATTGAAACCCTGCATGCACAGTTCTGTCCAGAGGAAAACTACAAACAATACATGTAGGGCAGAACTTGGCCAATATCCACTAATAATAAAAACTCAAAAAAGAGCAATTCAGTTTTGGAAACATCTAAAATACAGTGACCCCCTTTCATATCATTACCAAGGCCTGCAATGCCAAGAGCTGAGCAAAGAAAATAGTCCCTTCATCCAGCTGGTCATGGGGCTGAGTTCACAAACCTGACCTACTAACACACTGAGGGCTCCATTTTAACAAACCTAATGCAAGGGTAAATCTAAGCGCTGGCGGTAGTGCTGGTGGTAGCGCTGGTGATGTGTCAGTAATATTTTTGCTATTTTCACAGCCGTTATTATGAGTGCAATAGCTGCCGGTAGTGCAAAAGGGCGGAGATTTTATGAATAAACATGTTGTAGGTGTGATGAGGGCTTGGCCACTCACTGGCCAAACAAGGCGTTCCATGGCTCAAAAGGATACTTTTTGACAATGAGGCCCTTTTTCTATGCTCCTGAGTGGCTCAGTGGTCTAAGGCATGCTAGAGGCATGCTAGAGGCATTGATCCCGGGCTGTATCACAACCGGCCGTGATCGGGAGTCCCATAGGGCGGCGCACAATTGGCCCAGTGTTGTCCGGGTGAGGGGAGGGTTTGGCCGGGGTAGGCCGTCATTGTAACATAAGAATTTGTTCTTAACTGACTTGCCTAGTTAAATAAAGGTTAAATATATATATATTTATCTTCTACCCCAGAGTCAGATGAACTAGTGGATATCCTTTTTAAGTCTCTAGTATGAAGGACGTTAGAGGTAGTTTCTCGAGCCAATGCTAACTAGCATAAGCACAATGTCTGGAAGTCTATGGGTATCTGCCTAAATCCTAAAGTATCCCTTTAAAGTCCAGATCAAATGAAAAAGCAATTTTTTTTACGAGCCTGAACCCGCTGGAATTCGGATGCATGTTAGTTAATGAAAGAAAACAGATGGGCCGCGAGCATCAACACCGTCATGGGAATCATGCACTTTAAAATTAGCAAGTACATTTTTCTCGCTTCTACCCGAAGCAATGCTGGTTTAGTAGATTTTGACGTCATTGACTGGTTTTGGCTTAATACTGCATGCGTTTGTCTCAAGTTCTGGAGGTTATTGACTGTCTTTGCGTTCTCATCAACTCCAATTCGGCTGGAGGCACGGAATATTCTCGTCCTAGTCCATTGTGGATTGATACTACAGTTTATTAAATAGCATAGGCCACAGTAACAAGTAGTAGCAACAGCAACAACAAAAAACATCCAGTGTTTGCTCAATATGTTTGGAGTGTTGACAGTCAACATTGTTGTACTTGGCTTCAACAATTAGAGGCCTTTCAAATAAAAATACTAGGCTCCGGTAAATTGTATTGTAGAGTGCCTTCGGAAAGTATTCAGGTTACAACCTTATTCAAAAATGGATGACACTGTTTTTTTCCCTCATCAACCTACACACAATACCCCATAATGACTAAACAAAAACAGGTTTTTACACATTTTTGCTAATTTATTTAAAAAAAATTGAAATATCACATTTACATAAGTATTCAGACCCTTTACTTAGTACTTTGTTGTAGCACCTTTTGCAGCGATTACAGCCTTGAGACTTCTTTGGTATGACACTACAAGCTTGGCACACCTGTATTTGGGGAGTTTCTCACATTCTTCTCTGCAGATCCTCTCAAGCTCTGTCAGGTTGGATGGGGAGCGTTGCTGCACAGCTATTTTCAGGTCTCTCCAGAGATGTTCGATCGGATTCAAGTCCAGGCTCTGGCTGGGCCACTCAAGGACATTCAGAGACTTGTCCTGAAGACACTCCTGCGTTGTCTTGGCTGTGTGTTTAGGGTCGTTGTCCTGTTGGAAGGTGAACCTTCACCCCAGTCTGAGGTCCTGAGCGCTCTGGAGCAGGTTTTCATCAAGGATCTCTCTGCACTTGGAGGCCACTGTTCTTGGGGATCTTCAATGCTGCAGAAATGTTTTGGTACCCTTCACCAGATCTGTGCCTCGACACAATCCTGTCTTGGAGCTCTACAGACAATTCCTTCGACCTCATGGCTTGGTTTTTGCTCTGACATGCACTGTCTATTGTAGGACCTTATATAGACAGGTGTGTGCCTTTCCAAATCATGTCCAATCAATTGAATTTACCACAGGTGGACTCCAATCAAGTTGTAGAAACATCTCAAGGATGATCAATGGAAACAGGATGCACCTGACCTCAATTTAGAGTCTCATAGCAAAGGGTCTGAATACTTAGGTAAATAAGGTATTCATGTTTTGTTTTTTTGCTTTGTCAATATGGGGTATTGTGTGTAGCTTGATGAGTATTTTTAAAATTATTTAATCAATTTTAGATTACCCTGTAACGTGACAAAATGTGGAAAAAGTCAAGGGGTCTGAATACTTTCCAAAGGCACTATATATGTGAGGCACATTCTCAATAAGCAAGATATAGCCTAGGCCTATTGTTGATATGGTGTTATGACAGAACATTTTCAATAGTGCATCTTTGGTAATCGGACAAGAGGTGCTCTTTGGAAATGGGAATGGATGCATAAACCAAATGACAACACAGTCAAAGCAAAACTATATCACCTACTGGGAAACACAAGCACAAAGCAAAATGCAGTGCTATCTGGCCCTAAATCGACAGTACACAATGGCAAACTATTTGACCATGGTTACCGATCAAAACCTTCGGAAAACCTTGACAAAGTAGTGGGCACAGCCTAGCCATAAAAAAGGTCAGACAGAAAAGGTTGGCTGCCAAAAGAAGAACAGGTGTGTGATCACTGCATAATTAAAGAAACAGAGCCACACTTTCTCATTAAAGTCACAAAATACACAACAATTAGAGAAGATTACTTCCCTAAATTTGGAATTATACTAAAAAGTTTCAAAAACCTCTCAGATACAGAAAAACTTCCAAAGGACAAAGAGAGCTGTAGGTTGGCAGCACACTATGTAACTGCAGCACACTATGCCAGAAGATGAGGGACTGTCAGTGACAATAAGTGCCATAAGATGTGAAAACATTTGCTAATAATATATTATTAGCATGTTGTCCATTATTATTATAGTTGGTGCGTGTGTAACCGGTGTGAATTGGCTAGCTAGTTAGCGGGGTGCGTGCTAATAGCGTTTCAATCGGTGACGTCACTCGCTCTGAGACCTTGAAGTAGTTGTTTCCCTTGCTCTGCAAGAGCCGCGGCTTTTTTGGAGCGATTGGTAACAATGCTTCGTGGGAAGCAGCTGTTGATGTGTGCCGAGGGTCCCTGGTTCGAGCCCAGGTAGGGATGGGGAGAGGGACGGAAGCAACACTGTTACACGTGTGCGCGTGTTGTGTGTGCGTGTGTATGCATCAGTGGCGACCCTTCATTCAGGGCAGTTTTGAGCCCCACCTGTTTAGCTAAAATATATACATATAATAATTGGCCTGTTTTGCATAAATTCATGTCACATATCAGTTTGAAAACAAGGATTTATTTTTTATCCCTTGAGTTAATTAAGCCTCATGTAAATATTGCTCTCTTTCTTGAGTAAGGCAGCTCCAAAATGCAGGTGTTTCAACCTAGCTTAGTGCTATCTGTGGTGGAAGGGCGGCCTGCAAAAATACAGAGCGTAGGTGATGGTCATCTTTTCTTCTCCGGGATTGGCTCAGTGTTCTGTCACTCATGGGGACACTACGTCACCGCAGAATCTACAGGGAGCTCTAGGCAGTTCAAGCCCCTTTGGGTGCTGTCATAGATTTACAGTTTAAAAATCTTAGCTAGCAAGCTAACTAGCTACACAAGCAGTCATCATCATAAATCACATCGACAATATTCAGGAAAATCCTTTTCAATCCTTGTCATATGAAGAGAAATTACAGATAAAACATATCGGTGCTCATCGGCCATTGGACATAAACATTACACAACAAGTCGGAAATCGCAAATTCAACAATGAGTGGTTTGGAAAGAATCCATGGCTAACTACAAGTGTCGCAAACCAATCACTACTTTTCTCCCCCGCCTGCTATTCGGTGGAGAGGGTGTATGGTCCAAGTCTGGGTCTCCTTTCCAAGCTTAAAAGGTTATAAACATTCACACGCAACACCATGAGACAGAAAAAGTGACCATGCCATCAATCCAGCATGACGTCTTCATCCAGAGAATGCCAGACTTTGATGACAAAGTTTGCCCACAAGAAGGACCGCCGCACCATCTTCCTGTTCAAGTGAGCGCAGCACAACATGTATGCTGCTGTAAAATGATGTAATTTGCCAGGGAGATACTGTAGCTAAGAAAGTAATACTAAATGTATGTTGTGTAGTAAGCCCATGTGTCTCACAAGCCCATGTGTCTCACCCTAATAATTCGGTCCCTCAGAACTTATCCAACTGTTCTGACTTGGAAGTTCACATATAGCCTATTACCTGTTTTAGAGAAATGTCATTGTCTAATATTGTAAGAGCTTTCATTGTCTGCTTATAATGCCCACGTTATTTATCCTAGAGTTTTGACTTCGTGTACAGGGAGAATACTGTAAGAACGGCCCATGTTCTGAGTTCTGTCGCTGTCGCTGTCCATTTCAAAAGTGCTGAACAAATAGGCCTAACTACTATGTCCGTCTTAGCTCGCTCAGTGTTTTAAACGAAATTATGGCTTGTCTCTTATCTGCTCATCGTTCCCTTATTCCCCAGTTTATACACATCTCCAATGTTATATTCTTTATATAGGTCTAACCCAAAAGTATCTTATTCATCATTTTAGGCAATGTTGGACTTATGCATTTCCTTGTTTTGCTCAATTTGTGTATTATAATTAGCTCATGTGCTTTTCTCCACAAGGAGGGGATACAGTGGCTTGCGACAGTATTCACCCCCTTGGCATTTTTGTATTTTGTTGCCTTACAACCTGGAATTAAAGTTGAACTTTGGGGGGTTTGTATCATTTGATTTACACAACATGCCTACCACTTTGAAGATGCAAAATATTTTTTCTTGTGAAACAAACAAGAAATAAGAGAAAAAAAACAGAAAACTTCAGTGTGCATAACTATTCACCCCCTCAAAGTCAATACTTTGTAGAGCCACCTTTTGCAGCAATTACAGCTGCAAGTCTCTTGGGGTATGTCTCTATAAGCTTGGCACATCTAGCCACTGGGATATTTGCCCATTCTTCAAGGCAAAACTGCTTCAGCTCCTTCAAGTTGGAATCTTTAAGTCTTACAACAGATTCTCAATTGGATTGAGGTCTGCGCTTTGACTAGGTGTTGCAGACTCTGTGGCCTTTTAGAACAGGTGTATATATACTGAGATCGTGTGACAGATCATGTGATACTAAGAATGCACACAGGTGGACTCTATTTAACAAATTCTGTGACTTCTGAAGGTAATTGGTTGCACCAGATCTTATTTAGGGGCTGCATAGCAAAGGGGGTGAATACATATGCACGCACCACTTTTCTTTTTTGTTTCTTTTTTTGGAATTTTTTGAACCAAGTAATTTTTTTCATTTCATTTCACTAATTTTGACTATTTGGTGTATGTCCATTACATAAAATAAAAATAAAAATCCATTTAAATTACAGGTTGTAACGCAACAAAATAGGAAAAACTCCAAGGGAATGAACACTTGTGCAAGGCACTGTATTATATAATGTAACCATGTTTGCCAGTAACAGTCTCTTCCCATTGAAATATTTTTCTTCGACACAAAGTTCAGTAATAGACCCATGTAATTCCAGTTGCTGTTGCAAGGGTTGTTTTGTTTGCTCAATGCGCTGTCTGTGCCTCGGTATACTGTCTATAAAAGTGGGTCCTTGTGATTTTCTTTTCTTTCCTTTTTAGACCACATACAGTGCCTTCGGAAAGTATTCAGACCCCTTTCCTTTTTCCACATTTTGTTACGTTACAGCCTTATTCTAAAATGTATTCAAGAATTTTTTCCCCTCATCAATCTACACACAATACCCCATAATGACAAAGCGAAAATTGGACATGATTTGGAAAGGCACATAACTGTCTATATAAGGTCCCACAGTTGACAGTGGATTTCAGAGCAAAAACCAAGCCATGAGGTCGAAGGAATTGTCCGTAGAGCTCGGAGACAGGATTGTGTCGAGGCACAGACCTGGTGAAGGGTACAAAAAAATGTCTGCAGCATTGAAAAAAGTGGCCTTTCATTCTCCAATAAAAGAAGTTTGGACTCACCAAGACTTCCTAGAGCTGTCTGCCTGGCCAAACTGACACATTGGGGGAGAAGGGCCTTGGTCAGGGAGGTGACCAAGAACCCGATGGTCACTCTGACAGAGCTCCACAGTTCCTCTGTGGAGATGGGAGAACCTTCCAGAAGGACAACCATCTCTGCAGCACTCCACCAATCAGGGCTTTATGGTAGAGTGGCCAGACAGAAGCCACTCCTCAGTAAAAGGCACATGACAGCCCACTTGGACTTTGCCAAAAGGCACCTAAAGGACTCTCAGATCATGAGAAACAAGATTTTCTGGTCTGATGAAACCAAGGTTGAACTCTTTGGCCTGAATGCCAAGCGTCACATCTGGAGGAAACCTGGCACCATCCGTCTGGTGAATCATGGTGGTGGCAGCATCATGCTGTGGTGATGTTTTTCAGCGGCAGGGACTGGGACACTAGTCAGGATCGAGGGAAAGATGAACGGAGCGAAGTGCAGAGAGATCCTTGATGAAAACCTGCTCCAGAGCGCTCAGGACCTCAGACTGGGGCAAAGGTTCACCTTCCAACAGGACAACAACCTTAAGCACACAGCCAAGACAGCGCAGGAGTGGCTTCGGGACAAGTCTCAGAATGACCTTGTCCTAAAATACTTCGAATGGTAGGCTAACCGCATCTCTCTCGTCTCTCTCTCTCAAACGTTATGAATTTACTGAACATAAATGTAACAATGTTTGTGTATGGGTCAAAAGTCAAAACCCATGTCAGGATTCATTATTATTGAAGGAGAATGCGGTTCTTATCGAGTTACGCAAATCCACAAGGAGTCATTAGAAACCATATTTATTTAAGCAAATCAACCATATCAGCTATGGTTTTTAAAAAGGCAGTAGGCTTAATTGAGGCTGAATGAACTGTTTCGCTGCCAGACGAGAATCCAATGATAGTCAGGTGTAGCAGTGGTAAGGATTCACTCCATGGTGCTAAAAGGAAAGGTCCGCTGTCGGGACAGATTTATGTAGGCCCTGACAGTTTGTGAGCACTGTTTGTCACAGTTATAGTGCAATTCTTGTATTGTTTAGTGTTGTGTAGTGGCTTTGCTGCCATGCATCAAAAAAATATATTGAGTTTGCCACACCATGCTAAAAATCAACACTGGTTTGCATGTGTATGTGTGTTTCCCCACAGCGAGTGTTGTTCGCCTAGAGAGGAGATTACCCACAGTGCATCACTTTGTCAGTACTCACGGGAGGTTGATGATTCACTGTCAACACATGATGTACCGCAGACTTTCCTCCTCACTTCTCCCTCTCTTCTCTCTCTCTCTCTCTTTTCACATCTCTCTCATCTTCCCCTCTTCCCTCCTCTCATCTCCCCTCTTCCTTTTTCCCATGCCTACACTACCCCTCTCTTTTTTCACTCTCTTTTTTTCTCTCATCTGTTTTCCTCTCTCTGTTCATGCCTACACTACCCATTCCACTTTCTCACCCCTTTAGTTCACACATCTCTTTCTCTCTTTCACCATCACTCATTTCTTCTCTCATCCCTCTTTTGATCTCCAGCACCTCTTCCTTTCTCCTTTCAACTTCCTTCACCCAACTTCCTTCACCCTATCTTCCTATGTCTCTTCTCCTCTTTCTCACATATCTATTATCCCTTCCACCTCTCTAACCCTTTCATCCCAGCCATATATATTTCCCTCCCCTTCCCACCTATTGCCCTCCTCTCTCTTTTCTCTCCCCCTCTCCTTCTTCTCCTTTCCATTGCCTCTATGTTATGCTATGTGAGCTAGGGAGAGGGGTAAGAGAGTACAGTAGAGAAGAGAATAGGAGAGGGATGGGAGGGGAGGAGAGATGAGGAGAGAGAAGTATGGAGAAGAGGAGAGAATAGGAGAAGGTGAGGAGGGGAAGGCATGGGGGGAGAGGATGAGGGGAAGAGAGAGGAGGATGGAGGAGAGGAGAGCAGGGCTATGAATATAAAGGATGTCTGCGTGAGCAGTGGTTTGTCTCTCAGGTTTGTCGTCTGAGACCAACACACACAGTCAGCACATTCTACTGAGGGAGAAAACCCTGGGGAGGCCTTACACACACACACACACACACACACACACACACACACACACACACACACACACACACACACACACACACACACACACACACACACACACACACACACACACACACACACACACACACACACACACACACACACACACACACACTCTCATTCACACATATACACTAACTGAGTCATTTTTAAAGGGAAAATAGAGACGTTCCTCCCTTTTCGCATAGACCAATACAAAAATAACATAGCTTTATATATCTTTATGACTATGAATGAATCAATATACGCACAACTGAACAAAAATATAAACGCAACATGCAACAATTTCAAAGATTTTACTGAGTTACAGGTCATATAAGGAAATCAGTCAATTTAAATAAATTCATTAGGCCCTAATCTATAGATTTCACATGACTGGGAATACAGATATGCATCTGTCGGTCACATTTATATATATAAAAAAAAGTCTGGTGTGACCACCATTTGCCTTATGCAGCGTGACAACGCCTTCGCATAAAGTTGATCAGGCTGTTGATTGTGGCCTGTGGAATATTGTCCCACTCCTTTTCAATGGCTGTGCGAAGCTGCTGGATATTAGTGGGAACTGGAATCATATACATTGATCCAGAGCATCCCAAACATGCTTAATGGGTAAGACGTCTGGTTAGTATGCAGGCCATGCAAGAACTGGGACATTTTCAGCTTGCAGGAATTGTATACAGTCCCTTGCGACATGGGGCTGCGCATTATCATGCTAAAACATGAGTTGAAGGTGGCAGATAAATGGCACGACAATGGGCTTCAGGACCTTGTCACGCTATCTCTGTAAATTCAAATTGCCATCGATAAAATTAAATTCTGTTGGTTGTCAAATCAAATTGTATTTGTCACATACACATGGTTGGCAGATGTTAATGCAAGTGTAGCAAAATGCTTGTGCTTCTAGTTCCGACAGTGCAGTAATATCTAACAATAATATCTAACAGTAATATCTAACAATTAATCGAACAATTCCCCAACAACTACCTAATACACACAAATATAAAGGGGTGAATGAGAATATGTACATGTAAGTATATGGATGAGCGATGGCGAAGGGGCAATAGATGGTATAAAATACAGTATATACATGTGACATGAGTAATGTAAGATATGTAAATATTATTAAAGTGGCATTATTTAGAGTGCATTGTATAAAGTGACTAGTGATCCTTTTATTAAAGTGGCCAGTGATTGGGTCTCAATGTAGGCAGCAGCCTCTCTGAGTTAGTGATTGCTGTTTAGCAGTCTGATGGCCTTGAGATAGAAGCTGTTTTTCAGTCTCTCGGTCCCAGCTTTGATGCACCTGTACTGACCTCGCCTTCTGGATGATAGCGGGGTGAACAGCCAGTGGCTCGGGTGGTTGATGTCCTTGATGATCTTTTTGGCCTTCTTGTGACATCGGGTACTGTAGGTGTCATGGAGGACAGGTAGTTTGCCCCTGGTGGATGCTCTCCATTGTGCATCTGTAAAAGTTTGTCCGGGTTTTGGGTGACAAGCCAAATTTCTTCAGCCTCCTGAGGTTGAAGAGGCACTGTTGCGCCTTCTTCACCACACTGTCTGTGTGAGTGGACCATTTCAGCTTGTCTGTGATGTGTACGCCCAAGATCTTAAAACTTTTCACCTTCTCCACTGCTGTCCCTTCGATGTGGATAGGGGGGTGCTCCCTCTGCTGTTTCCTGAAGTCCACGATCATCATCTGTTTTCCTGAGACCACACTTTGAGTGCCCTCACCTCCTCCCTGTAGGCTGTCTCGTCATTGTTGGTAATCAAGCCCACAACTGCTGTGACGTCTGCAAACTTGATGATTCAGTAGGAGGCGTGCATGGCCACGCAGTCGTGGGTAAACAGGGAGATTCCGACAACATATCCCGAGAGAGCCATGTTTCTGTGAAACAGAGAATGTTACAATCTCTGATGTCTCTCTGGAAGGTAACCCTTGCTTGAATTTTGTCTACCTTGTTGTCAAGAGACTGGACATTGGCTAGTAGTATACTCGGGAGCGGTGCACATCTACGGAGCCTGGCCAGGTGGCCGCTTTGTCTGCCCCTTCTGCGGCGTCGTTGTTTTGGATCGCCTACTGGAATTAGCTACATTGTCCTGGATGGTGGTCCAAACTAAGAATCCGCTTCGGGAAAGTCGTATTCCTGGTCGTAATGTTGGTAAACTGACGTTGCTCTTATATCCAATAGTTCTTCCCGTTTGTATGTAATAAGACTTAAGATTTCCTGAGGTAACAATGTAAGAAATAATACATAAAAAAACAAAATACTGCATAGTTTCCTAAGAACTCGAAGCGAAAATATCTGTCGGCGCCATGCTTTCCATAGCTTATGCCTGCCCCTACCATAAACCCACTGTCACCATGGGGCACTCTATTCACAATGTTGACATTAGCAAATCGCTCGCCCACACCATATCATACATGCTGTCTGCCATCTGCCCGGTACAGTTGAAACCGGAATTCATCCGAGAAGAGCACACTTCTCCAGCATGCCAGTGGCCATCGAAGGTGAGCATTTGCCCACAGAAGTCGGTTACGACGCCAAACTGCAGTCAGGTCAAGACCCTGGTGAAGACGAATAGCACGCAGATGAGCTTCCCGGAGACCATTTCCGACAGTTTGTTTGGAAATTCTTCTGGTTTACAAACCCACAGTTTCGTCAGCTGTCTGGTCTCAGACGATGTGAAGAAGCTGGATGTGGAGGTCTTGGGCTGGCGTGGTTACACGTGTTCTGCGGTTGTGAGGCAGGTTGGACGTACTGCCAAATTCTCTAAATTGGCTTATGGTAGAGAAATTAACATTCAATTCTCTGGCAACAGCTCCTGCAGTCAGCATGCCAATTGCATGCTCCCTCAAAACTTGAGTCATCTGTGGCAATGTGTTGTGTGACAAAACTGCACATTTTATTTATTGTGCCCAGCACAACGTGCACCTGTGTAATGATCATGCTATTTAATCAGCTTCTTGATATGCCACACCTGTCAGGTGGATGTATTATCTTGTCAATGAGAAATGCTCACTAACAGGAATGTAAACAAATTTGTGCACTAAATTTGAGAGAAATAAGCTTTTTGTGAGTAAGGAACATTTCTAGGATCTTTTATTTCAACTCATGGAACATGGGACAACGCAGAAATATAATGGATAGATGAAACAGCCTCTTGGGTAGGAAGAATCTGACTTTGTAGACTCAGTGTGTGTGTGTGCGTGTGAGTTCTTTTAGCAAAGACAAAATACTGAGCATCCACATACAAAACACAAACAATATACAGTAATGGGCTACACACCAGCAATTAAATATTTACTTTTATACACACACACACACACACACACACACACACACACACACACACACACACACACACACACACACACACACACACACACACACACACACACACACACACACACACACACACACACACACACACACACACACACACACACACACACACACACACACACACACACAGAGAGAGAGAGATAGAGGGAGAGAGAGAGAGAGAGAGAGCGAGCTATATGACAAAACACATCGACATATTAGTTATTCTCTTCCATGTGAGAAGCAGTTTTAACTGCAGACCAAAAAAAGTGGCAGAGAGAAAAGGCTTGGTGCCAAGTCTGCCGACGATGACAAACATCAGTGAGATCACTTGAGACAGTCTTTGAAGCAGGGGAAGGAAAGAGGGCGAATTAAAGGTGTGGACCCCCCCCACACACACACACATACATCATTACTCCTCTACCTCCCCTCGTTCTTCTGGGAAGCTGTGAGACACTCAGGCAGCACTAGCAGAGGAGTACAGTAGAGATGAGTCTTAATATTTAGTCCTGGAGCAATAACCAGTCAAATGTTTGCTCATCCATCTTGGTCTGGACATCCACGTCATACACAGTCCTAATAGAGAACATCTAATAAGCTATAGTATACACTAACTAATTAAATCCTTACTGATTTATATACACTACCACTCAAAAGTTTTCTACATTGTAGAATAATAGAGTAGACATCAAAACTATTAAATAACACATATAGAATCATGTAGTAACCAAAAAAGTTTCCAAGTAGCCACCCTTTGCCTTGATTTGATGACAGCTTCTCACACTCTTACCATTCTCTCAACCAGCTTCATGAGGTAGTCACCTGGAATGCATTTCAATTAACAGGTGTGCCTTGTTAAAAGTTAATTTGTAGAATTTATTTCCTTCTTAATGCGATTGAGCCTATCAGTTGTGTTGTGACAAGTTAGGGGTGGTATACAGAAGATAGCCCTATTTGGTAAAAGACCAAGTCTAAATTATGGCAAGAGCTCAAATAAGCAAAGGGAAACGACAGTCCATCATTACTTTAAGACATGAAGGTCGGTCGATCTGGAACATTTCTAGAACTTTGAAAGATTCTTCAATGGCAGTTGCAAAAACCATCAAGCGCTGTGATGAAACTGGCTCTCATGAGAACCGCCACAGGAAAGGAAGACCCAGAGTTACCTCTGCTGCAGAGGATAAGTTCATTAGAGTTACCAGCCTCAGAAATTGCAGCCCAAATAAATGCTTCACAGAGTTCAAGTAACAGACACATCTCAACATCAACCGTTCAGAGGAGACTGCGTAAATCAGGCCTTCATGGTCAAATTGATGCAAAGAAACCACTACTAAAGGACACCAATAATAAGAAGAGACTTGCTTGGACCAAGAAACACGAGCAATGGACATTAGACCAGTGGAAATCTGTCATCAAGGGTGGCTACTTTGAAGCATCTCAAAAATAAAATATATATTTTTTTGTTTAACACTTTTCTGGTTACTACATGATTCCATATGTGTTATTTCATAGTTGTGATGCCTTCACTATTATTCTACAATGTAGAAAATAGTAAAAATAAAGAAAAACCATTGAATGAGTAGATGTGCCCAAACTTTTGACTCGTACTGTATGTTAAACCAACTTGAGGAAATGGATCGTTTCCAAATGCCGCTAAATTAAAAAGGAAAATGTGGCTATGTCACGACTTCCGCCGAAGTCGGTCCCTCTCCTTGTTCGGGCGGCGTTCGGTGGTCGACGTCACCGGCCTTCTAGCCATCGCCGATCCTCTTTTCATTTTCCATTTGTTTTGTCTTTGTTTTACACACCTGGTTTCAATTCCCCAATTACATGTTCATTATTTAACCCTCTGTTTCGCCCATGGTTTTTATGTGTGATTGTTTTATGTATGTTCGGTCCGTTATTGTGGCCTCGGTATTACGACATGTTATTGGAATATTTGAGTCAAGTTACTTCTGTTACTCATCTCTGCTGTCCTGCGCCTGACTCCTCTGCACCAGCTACACCCAGACCACTACAGGCTAAGAGAACCAGAGAGAGAGTGTAGAGAGCAGGGCTGAGCAGAGCGAGAGAGAGCAGACATTTCTGTCATAAAGTATACATCAATGGAGGCTCCTCAGAGGAGGAAGGGGAGGACCATCTTCCTCAATGAATTTCATTTTTTTATATATATATTGAAACATTAAGGTTATCCATCTTAGATAAAACTATACTAAATATATTCACATCACCAAATAATTGATTAAAACACACTGTTTTGCAATGACGGCCTATATTGTTCTCAGTAGCACTCTGCAGAGTAGCACCATGGTGTAGCCGGAGGACAGCTAGCTTCTGTCCTCCTCTGGGTACATTGACTTCAATACAAAACCTAGGAGGATAATGGTTCTCACCCCTTCCATAGACTTACACAGTAATTATGACAATTTCCGGAGGACGTCCTCCAACCTATCAGAGCTCTTGCAGCATGAACTGACATGTTGTCCACCCAATCACAGGATCAGAGAAGGAATCTAGTATTGAAATGATTAGCTACAGCTAGCTAGCACTGCAGTGCATACAATGTGTTGAGCAGTTCACTCAAAGAGAGAAAAAGACAATAGTTGAACAGTTTTGAACAAATTAATTTCTTCCAAATTAAAGGAAAAGCAAAGAGAGAGAGAGAGATATTTGTTTGTATGTTTTTCACTTTCACTTAGCTAGCAAATGCAGCTAGCTAGTTTAGCCTACTTTAACACCTGGCTCAAACAGAGAGGGGTGCTATGTTAGTAAGCTGGCTATGGCTATTCAACACTGGGACTCTTCCAAGTCAAGGAAAGACATTGGTTTTATTAATATATTGCCACAGGGCCTGCCGGTGTAACTGCTAAACTACTTATGCAGCTAGCTAGTTTAGCCTACTCAAACACCCGGCTCAAACAGAGAGGGATGCTATGTTAGTTAGCTGGCTATGGCTATCCAACACTGGAACTCTTCCAAGTCAGTAAGCTTTTGGTTTTATGATTTTATTGTCACCGGGGCCATCTGGTGTAACTGCTAAACTGCTTTCTGACTGTACACTGTACTGCATGATTGTAGTGGGTTACTACTTCTAGTAGTTCTAGTTGACTATGACGTGACAACGATGTAGGCTGTGTGTAGTGGTTAGCGGTCTTGATATGAAGGTTTTGCTTGGAAAGGTTTTTTCGCCTGGTCACAGACAGCTGATGTGTTGTGCACTGAAGTCCACAAGTGAAGGGAAAAGGTGAGAGGAGGGAGAGTGTAGATAGTTGCGAGAAGGAAATATATATACAACTAGCAAAGTGATCATGCTGTTTTTATGTGGCTGCTATGAAAGTGAACTGTTTTCGTGTGAACAGGGTTGTATTCATTCTGCCGATTCTGTTGAAAAACATTTCTTAAATGGAAGCAAATGGAATGAAACGGGGATAAACATACCTGAATTTGTCCCCAAGAAACTCTCATTGCCAACTGATTACACCCTACACCCATTGGCAAGCGATTACACCCTAGATCAGCAAAAGTGTGCAAGGCGGTATTGAACGTGTCACTGTCACCTTGATAACTAAATATTCTCCCGACCTGTGCACCTACGTTGTAAATGTTCAGTCGTAGGCTAGGTTGTAGCAACCTCATGATGGGTACTGGGAAAATTTGAGTATCATGTAGTAGCATAAACCAATTGATGTTACACTGAGCTGGGTGAATGGAATATGAATGACAGTCATCCAATATGCTAA
Organism: Salmo salar; assembly: GCF_965601325.2. Taxonomy (NCBI): domain Eukaryota; kingdom Metazoa; phylum Chordata; class Actinopteri; order Salmoniformes; family Salmonidae; genus Salmo; species Salmo salar. The sequence continues at coordinate 10,874,582 of NC_138309.1, forward strand.
TATAAATAAGGCCATGCTCATTAAAAAAAAACATTCTGCCTCATGCCTCATCTTAAATGGCACCGACCGCCACTGGTATACATAATGTAAATGTGGGTACATGTACACATATGACTTGGGCAAGTGCAAACAAACACTCACACTGATTATCTCTAGCTTGCTGCCTCCTCCCTCTCCCTCCCCTCTTTCTCCTCTTCCGCACTGAATCTCTGCTTTTCTCCCACCCTCACAAACACTCAAATATTCATGAATGGTAAACTGAATCCAAAAAAGCAACAGACACAAAATAAATAAATAAACCAAATAATATCTCTGTCGCATCTGCTGCAGTTGGTTCATTTCAATACCATCTCTGCCAGGTTATTGCATTGTTAATATGGCAACTGAGATGCAGGTGAGTGGAGGAAGGGTGGAGGATTGCATAGTCTCAGTCTCAAATTCATTTAAATGTCAGAAAGAAAAATAAAGTGTGTGTCTGCTGGTGAATGTGTGTGTGTGTGTGTGATAACAGGTTCAGGACAGGTTACTTTTGATATCATTGTGAGCTTGTTCAAAGCACTTTAGCTTTTAGAATGACCTTCATAATGGGAGAACGATAGAGAGAACAGAGGTGAAGAGTAGAGAGACAGAAGAAGAGAGGAGAAGAGTAGAGAGAGAAGAAGAGATGAGGAGAGTAGGGAGACAGAAGAGAGGAGGAGTGTATGAAGACAGAAGAAGAGCGGAGAGTAGAGAGACAGGAGAAGAGAGGAGAAGAGTAGAGAGAGAAGAAGAGATGAGGAGAGTAGGGAGACAGAAGAGAGGAGGAGAGTATGGAGACAGAAGAAGAGCGGAGAGTAGAGAGAGGATAAGAGAGGAGAAGAGTAGAGAGAGAAGAAGAGATGAGGAGAGTAGGGAGACAGAAGAGAGGAGGAGAGTATGGAGACAGAAGAAGAGCGGAGAGTAGAGAGACAGGAGAAGAGAGGAGAAGAGTAGAGAGAGAAGAAGAGAGGAGGAGAGTATGGAGACAGAAAAAGAGCGGAGAGTAGAGAGGACAGAGGCTTTGACAGAGAAGATGGGAGATGGAGAGAAGGGTGTGAAAATGAGAGGAGGAGAGAGACGAGGGAAAGAGTGGCGAGGTGAGGGAGGGAATGTGAAATAGCAAGAGAAAGAAAAGGGAGAATAAATAATAACATCTTTATCATGACATTGGTGGTCCCACAGTGCTCTGTCTATATTAGCCAGTGAGTCTGTAAATCTTTGAATAGAGTTTGTGTTAGGGATTATCCATATGTAAACACAAGCACTAAGCCCTGTTGTCTTGTTAGGGGCTGTGTGTGTGTGTGTGTGTGTGTGTGGTTAGAGCTGTGGATGTGTAAATAGACACATATAAACCCATAGGACCTTATGATCCAGCAGATCAAAGGCAAGTGACTTCATAAGGCTGTTACACCCACCCACCCACCCACACATTCTACTATATATTGATTTATTTTTCACTCTTTATGTGGTGCACACTGCACAGAACTCCAGAAGAATTATTACTGAATTATCACAGTGAATTATTGTGAAGTTTGTTAATGTGTCAATTAATGCCATTAGGGATGGGTTGCCAACTGGCGATTTGACACCAAAATAAAATGTCATTCATTCATTCATACAAACACATTCACATAGAAGGGCCACTCTTTTGATCGCGTGCCAGGCAAATCCAACACAACACAGAAGAGAGAAATACCATTGCACCCATGTGGGACCTATACACAGTTGTATATTGTGGCAGGCCTGAACAAACACGCTTATCCTAAATACACACCCTCATATAGAAACACACACATATTCTACACACCCACTGCATCTAGCTCCAGCGATCAAAAGTTGAACCACAGATCCCAAACCAATAACTGCTCCTGGGGAAGATAAAATACAAAATGACACTACGTCTTCTGACTATAGGCCATGCATATGCTGCATGGTATGCTTCGAGTAAATCTGAGTAAAAAAAAAAACACATTTCAGGCTATTCCGTTAAAACAGCTAGAGCCTATGCGCACGTTGTAATAAAATGTAATATAAGAAAATCCAAAGTGTTGTTATTCCTGATGGTGCTTACACCAGGCATTATATGACTCATGATCATATATGGAATCAGAAATACCAACACCTTGTATTTTCTTAAATAAACTACAATTAACTACAGTAACTGTTGGCATCTTATTTTCCCATTGCCCCAAAACCAAACCGTGGACTGACCTCAAAAATACATATGAACCGTGAGTTTGGTGAACCGTTACACCCCTAATAGCGGGACGAAATAATAGTTGTCAACACTTGTATTTTCCACCCTCCCTTTTAGAGGGGATTCTTCAACATGTCTTAGCATCAAGAGTCGCTCTCTGTCTCTTTATTTCTCTCACATTCTCTCTCCTTCCTCCACCCCTTACTCTCCCTCCTCATTTCTTTTCTCTTTTCTCTTTCTCCATACCTTCTCATGCCATTGATTCCTCTACCTCTTAAACTGCAATAATAGGCTGTTTCAACAGATCAATGGCACCCTTAATTGTGGAATGGAGTTAATTATTCTTCTCTGGACAATGTGACAGGCCACCAATTATACCAATTATATTGGTCTATCAGGAAGAGAGTGCTCTGACTAATAGACAGAGGTATTGATGAGGCTTGATGACTATCATTAAACATTATTCACTCATATTTTAACTGGGCAGATTGGCTATTATTGAATCTATGTCCCAATCTCTCGCTCTTCTCTTTCTCTCTCCCTCCCTTCTTCCCTCTCCCTACCTTTTTCCCAACTCTCCTTCATTCTCTCCCTCACATCCTTCATCCCGCTCTTTTTCCCTCACCCTCTCTCCCTTTCTCAGCTCCATTGCTATGCGGGGTCTGTTCCTCCGAGTAGTGAGTGAGTCATTGTTTAATGTCCAGGTGCAGAGCTAGGTCCCACAGCTTTACACCTAGGCCAACAGCTGGGGAGCATGAGGGAGTTGAGAGGGAAAGATAGAGGGAAGAAGGGATATATAATGACAGGCAGCACAGCAACAAGAGGGGAACGAGGGAGAAGAAGAGAGGGAGGCGAGGGAAGTGAAGGGGAGGCAGGCAGAGAGGTGGGTAGGAAGAAAGAGAGAAATAATACATGGAGGAGAGTGAAGGAGAGCTCACTGACAGATCGATAGGGTAACACGTAGAACATTCCTACTGACCTTCACATCGTGGACATGCAGGCTAACTATTGCAGTAGGACATCCACACAGACAAGAACATGTAGGCTCAGGGACTCTGGAGAAGGACAGTACACCACATATAATACAGTAGGGGTAGGCAACCCTGGTCCTGGAGAGATGAAGGAAATACAGGGTACAGTTCCAACCAACACTCCACCTGACTCCCAGAAATGTACTGGATACTTGTTTAGTATTTTATTTGGATCCCCAGTAGCTGTTGCTGAAGTAGCAGCTACTCTTCCTGGGATCCAAACAAAACATTGTAACGACGGTCGTCAGGAATGGACCAAGGCGCAGCGGGTTGAGTGCTCATAATTAACTTTAATGAAAACACTACTACAAACAAAACAAAACGATGAACGACGAAGACAGACTTGAAGGCACAAGACAGCAATTCAAGTGACAACCTCCCACAAATTACAAACACACCCTAATATATAGGACTCTCAATCAAAGGCAACTAGACAACACCTGCCTTCAATTGAGAGTCCACACCCCAATTAACTACACATAGAAACAGACTAACTAGAAAGAACATAGACTAACAGAGCAGTGACCAAAAACCCCGGAATACATAAATCAACTACCCTCTACATAATACACACACCCCGAACCACATAAACCAAATACCCTCTGCCACGTCCTGACCAGCCTACACTAACAAAATAACCCTCATACTGGTCAGAACGTGACAAACATAGAACATGACTGAACACATTTAAAATAAGAACAATAGAACCAAAAAAGGTCCAACGGTCAGTTACATGCGTACAGTTGAAGTCGAAAGTTTACATACACCTTAGCCAAATACATTTAAACTCTGTTTTTCACAGTTCCTGACATTCAATAATAGTAAGAATTCTCTGTCTTAGGTCAGTTAGGATCACTACTTTATTTTAAGAATGTGAAATGTCAGAATAATAGTAGAGAGAATGATTTATTTCAGATTTTATTTCTTTCATCACATTCCCAGTGGGTCAGAAGTTTACATACACTCAATTAGTATTTGGTAGCATTGCCTTTAAATTTATCAACTTGGGTCAACCGTTTTGGGTAGCCTTCCACAAGCTTCCCACAATAAGTTAGGTGAATTTTGTCCCATTCCTCCTGACAGAGCTGGTGTAACTGAGTCAGGTTTGTAGGCCTCCTTGCTCGCACACGCTTTTTCAGTTCTGCTCACAAATTTTCTATAGGATTGAGGTCAGGGCTTTGTGATGGCCACTCCAATACCTTGACTTTGTTGTCCTTAGGCCATTTTGACACAACTTTGGAAGTAAGCTTGGGGTCATTGTCCATTTGGAAGACCCATTTGCGACCAAGCTTTAACTTCCTGACTGATGTCTTCAATATATCCACATAATTTTCCTACCTCATGATGTCATCTATTTTGTGAGGTGCACCAGTCCCTCCTGCAGCAAAGCACCCCCACAACATGATGCTGCCACCCCCGTGTTTCACGGTTGGGATGGTGTTCTTCGGCTTGCAAGCCTCCCCCTTTTTCCTCCAAACATAATGATGGTCATTATGACCAAACCGTTCTATATTTGTTTCATCAGACCAGAGGACATTTCTCCAAAAAGTACGATCTTTGTCCCCATGTGCAGTTGCAAACCATAGTCTGGCTTTTTTATGGTGGTTTTGGAGCAGTGGCCTCTTCCTAGCTGATCGCCTTTTCAGGTTACGTCGATATAGGACTCGTTTTACTGTGGATATAGATACTTTTGTACCTGTTTCCTCCAGCATCTTCACAAGGTCCTTTGCTGTTGTTCTGGGATTGATTTGCACTTTTCGCACCAAAGTACATTCATCTCTAGGAGACAGAACGTGTCTCCTTCCTGAGCGGTATGACGGCTGCATGGTCCCATGATGTTATTACTTGCGTACTATTGGTTGTACAGATGCATGTAGTACCTTCAGACGTTTGGAAATTGCTCCCAAGGATGAACCAGACTTGTGGAGGTCTACAATTCTTTTACTGAGGTCTTGGCTGATTTCTTTTGATTTTCCCATGATTTCAAGCAAAGAGGCACTGAGTTTGAAGGTAGGCCTTGAAATACATCCACAGGTACACCTCCAATTGACTCAAATGATGTCAATTAGCCTATCAGAAGCTTCTAAAGCCATGACATAATTTTCTGGAATTTTCCAAGCTGTTTAAAGGCACAGTCAACTTAGTGTATGTAAACTTCTGACCCACTAGAATTGTGATACAGTGAATTATAAGTGAAAAAATCTGTCTGTAAACAATTGTTGGAAAAATTCCTTGTGTCATGCACAAAGTAGATGTCCTAACTGACTTGCCAAAACTATAGTTTGTTAACAAGAAATTTGTGGAGTGATTGAAAAACAAGTTTTAATGACTCCAACCTAAGTGTACGTTAACTTCCGACTTCAACTGTATATTAGTACATATCCATATTATTTAGGTCAGATAGGGGAGAGGTGTGGTGCTGTAAGGTGTTGTTATATTTGCTTTTTGAAGCAGATTTTGCTGTTTGTTTGAGTAATTTAGCTTAGCGTTTAAGAGCGTTGGGCCAGAAACCGAATGGTCGTTGGTTTGTAGCCCAGAGCCGACAAGGTGAAAAATCTGTCTGTGCCCTTGAGCAAGGCACTTAACCCTAATTGCTCCAGGGTCGCTGTCAATAATGTCTGATCCCTGACCGGGACCCCACTATACGAGGGTGCCTCAAGGGGAGTGTGATATGCAAAAAACGAAATTCCAATTCACATGCGTGTAATACACACTTGTACATGTGTAAAATAGGACAAATGTAAGCACCCACCTCAAATCAAATCAAAGTTTATTTGTCACTTGCGCCGAATACAACAGGGGTAGACCTTACAGTGAAATGCTTACTTACAGGCTCTAACCAACAGTGCAAAAAAGGTATTAGGTGAACAATAGGTAAGTAAAGAAATAAAAACAACAGTAAAAAGACAGTGAAAAATAACAGTAGCGAGGCTATATACAGTAGCGAGGCTATAACAGTAGCGAGGCTATATACAGTAGCGAGGCTATATACAGTAGCGAGGCTATAACAGTAGCGAGGCTATATACAGGCACCGGTTAGTCAGGCTGATTGAGGTAGTATGTACATGTAGATATGGTTAAAGTGACTATGCATATATGATGAACAGAGAGTAGCAGTAGCGTAAAAGAGGGGTTGGGGGGGGGGGGGGGGCACACAATGCAAATAGTCCGGGTAGCCATTTGATTACCTGTTCAAGAGTCTTATGGCTTGGTGATAAAAACTGTTGAGAAGCCTTTTTGACCGAGACTTGGCACTCCGGTACCGCTTCCCATGCTGTAGCAGAGAGAACAGTCTATGACTGGGGTGGCTGGGGTCTTTGACAATTTTTAGGGCCTTCCTCTGACACCGCCTGGTGTAGAGGTCCTGGATGGCAGGCAGCTTAGCCCCAGTGATGTACTGGGCCGTACGCACTACCCTCTGTAGTGCCTTGCGGTCGGAGGCCGAGCAATTGCCGTACCAGGCAGTGATGCAACCAGTCAGGATACTCTCGATGGTGCAGCTGTAGAACCTTTTGAGTATCTGAGGACCCATGCCAAATCTTTTTAGTTTCCTGAGGGGGAATAGGCTTTGTCGTGCTCTCTTCATGACTGTCTTGGTATGTTTGGACCATTCTACTTTGTTGGTGATGTGGACACCAAGGAACTTGAAGATGTCAATCTGCTCCACTACAGCCCTGTTGATGAGAATGGGTGCGTGCTCGGTCCTCCTTTTCCTGTAGTCCACAATCATCTCCTTAGTCTTGGTTACGTTGAGGGATAAATTGTTATTCTGGCACCACCCGGCCAGGTCTCTGACCTCCTCCCTATAGGCAGTCTCATCGTTGTGGTGATCAGGCCTACCACTGTTGTGTCGTCTGCAAACTTAATGATGGTGTTGGAGTCGTGCCTGGCCATGCAGTCGTTGGTGAACAGGGATTACAAGAGGGGACTGAGCATGCACCCCTGGGGGGCTCCAGTGTTGAGGATCAGCATGGCAGATGTGTTGCTACCTACCCTCACCACCTGGATGGGGCCTGTCAGGAAGTCCAGGATCCAGTTGCGGAGGGAGGTGTTTAGTCCCAGGGTCCTTAGCTTGGTGATGAGCTTCGAGGGTACTATGGTGTTGAACGCTGAGCTGTAGTCAATGAATAGCATTCTCACATAGGTGTTCCTTTTGTCCAGGTGGGAAAGGGCAGTGTGGAGTGCAATAGGGATTGCATCATCTGTGGATCTGTTTGGGCGGTATGCAAATTGGAGTGGGTCTAGGGTTTCTGGGATAATGCGTTGATGTGAGCCATTACCATCCTTTCAAAGCACTTCACGGCTATGGAACGAGTCATTTAGGCAGGTTGCCTTCGTGTTCTTGGGCACAGGGACTATGGTGGTCTGCTTGAAACATGTTGATATTACAGACTCAATCAGGGACATGTTGAAAATGTCAGTGATCACACCTGCCAGTTGGTCAGCACATGCCCGGAGCACACGTCCTGGTAATCCATCTGGCCCCGCAGCCTTGTGAATGTTGACCTGTTTAAAGGTCTTACTCACGTCGGCATCCGGAGAGCGTGATCACACAGGCTTCCGGAACAGCTGATGCTCTCATGCGTGCCTCAGTGTTGCTTACCTCAAAGCGAGCATAGAAGTGATTTAGCTCGTCTGGCAGGCTCGTGTCACTGGGCAGCTCGCGGCTATGCTTCCCTTTGTAGTCTGTAATAGTTTGCAAACCATGCCACATAAGACGAGCGTCGGAGCCGGTGTAGTATGATTCAATCTTAGCCTTGTATTGACGCTTTGAATGTTTGATGGTTTGTCACAGGGCATAGCAGGATTTCTTATAAGCTTCCGGGTTAGAGTCCCGCACCTTGAAAGCGGCAGCTCTAACCTTTAGCTCAGTGCGAATGTTGCCTGTAATCCATGGCTTCTGGTTAGGGTATGTACGTACAGTCACTGTTGGGACGACGTCCTCGATGCACTTATTGATAAACCCAATGACTGATGTGGTGTACTCCTCAATGCCATCGGAAGAATCCCGGAACATGTTCCAGTTTCTGATAGCAAAACAGTCCTGTAGTTTAGCATCTGCTTCATCTGACCACTTTTTTTATAGACCGAGTCACTGGTGCTTCCTGCTTTAATTTTGCTTGTAAGCAGGAATCAGGAGGATAGAGTTGTGATTTACCAAATGGAGGGCAAGGGAGAGCTTTGTACGTGTCTCTGTGTGTGGAGTAAAGGTGATCTAGAATTCTTTTCCCTCTGGTTGCACATTTAACATGTTGATAGAAATGAGGTAAAACTGATTTAAGTTTCCCTGTATTAAAGTCTCCGGCCACTAGGAGCGCCGCCTCTGGGTGAGTGGTTTCCTGTTTGCTTATTTCCTTATACAGCTGACTGAGTGCGGTCTTAGTGCCAACATCTGTCTGTGGTGGTAAATAAACAGCCACGAAAAGTATAGCTGAAAACTCTCTAGGTAAGTAGTGTAGCCTACAATTTATCACAAGATACTCAACTTCAGGCGAGCAAAATCTAGAGACTTCCTTAGATTTCGTGCACCAGCTGTTGTTTACAAATATGCACAGACCTCGTCTTACAGGAGTGTGCTGTTCTATCTTGCCGGTGCAGCATATATCCCGCTAGCTGAATATCCATGTCATCATTCAGCCACAATTCCGTGAAACATAGGATATTACAGTTTTTGATGTTCCATTGGTAGGATATTCGTGATCGTACCTCCTCTAATTTATTGTCCAATGATTGCACGTTGGCGAGTAATATTGGCGGTAATGGCAGCGTTCCCACTCGCCTTCTGCGGATCCTCACGAGGCATCCCGCTCTGTGTCCTCTGTACCTGCGCCTTTTCCTCTTGCAAATAACTTGGATGTTGGCCTTGTTGGGTGTTCGGAGAATGTCCTGTGCATCCTGCTTGTTGAAGAAAAGATCTTTGTTTAATCTGAGGTGAGTGATCACTGTCCTGATATCCAGATGCTCTTTTTTGCCATAAGATACGGTTGCAGAAACATTATGTACAAAATAAGTTACAAATAACGCAAAAAAAAACACATAATTGTCACGGTTGTCGTAGGAAGGAGCGGACCAAAGTGCAGCATGTGTGTCATTCCACATTTAATTTTCACTGTGAAACTATGCAATACATATACAATGAACTGAACGAACAAAAAGTTGCAACATAAACTCAAAAACAATCTCGCATAAACCCAGGTAGGAAAAACACCTACTTAAGTATGATCTCCAATTAGAGACAACGATGACCAGCTGCCTCTAATTGGAGATCATCCCAAACAAAACCCAACATAGAAATACAAAAACTAGAACATAACAACATAGAAAATCTAAACTAGAAAAAAAAACCTGTCAAACCCTGACTGACCTACTCTACCATTGAAAATAACATATTTCTATGGTCAGGATGTGACAATAATAGCACAATTGGTTGGGTGCCCGTAAAACTGCTGCCATTTCTTCCGGCGCCATTTTCGAAAGAAAAATAAATAAATGAAAAATAATTACAAATTATATAATTATATAATATTTGAGATGGAAGGGAGTTCCATGTGATCACGGCTCTATATAATACTGCATTGCCTTGAATTCGCTCTGGATTTGAGGAATGTGAAGAGACCCCTGGTGGCATGTCTGGTGGGGTAAGTATATCTTTCTCCTAGCTACAGTACCAGTCAAAAGTTTGGACACCCCTACTCATTCAAGGGTTTTTCTTTAATTTTACTATTTTCCACATGTATAATAATTGTGAAGACAGCATAACTATGAAATAACACATATGGAATAATGTAGTAACCAGAAAAGTGTTAAACAAATCAAAATACTTTTTATATTTTAGATTATTCAAAGTAGCCACCCTTTGCCTTGATAACAGCTTTGCACACTCTTGGCATTCTCTCAACCAGCTCCACCTGGAATGCTTTTCCAACAGTCTTGAAGGAGGTGTGTTGGGTCATTGTCCTGTTAAAGAAAACATTGATAGTCCCACTAAGCGCAAACCAGATAGGATGGCGTATCGATGCAGAATGCTGTGGTAGCCATGCTAGTTAAGTGTGCCTTGAATTCTAAATAAATCACAGACAGTGTCACCAGCAAAGCACCCCCACACCATCACACCTCCTCCTCCATGCTTCACGGTGGGAACCACACACGCAGAGATCATCTGTTCACCTACTCTAAAAATCGCAAATTTGGACTCATCAGACCAAGGACAGATTTCCACCGGTCTAATGTCCATTGCTCGTATTTCTTGGCACAAGCAAGTCTCTTCTTCTTATTGGTGTCCTTTAGTAGTTGTTTCTTTGCAGCAATTCGACCATGAAGGCCTGATTCACATAGACTCCTCTGAACAGTTGATGTTGAGATGTGTCAGAACTCTGTGAAGCGTTTATATGGGCTGCAATTTCTGAGGCTGGAAACTCTAATGAACGTATCCTCTGCAGTAGAGGTAACTCTGCATCTTCCTTTCCTGTGGCGGTCCTCATGAGAGCCAGTTTCATCATAGCGCTTGATGGATTTTGTGACTGCACTTGAAGAGACTTTCAAAGTTCTTGAAATGTTCCAGATTGACTGACCTTCATATCTTTAAGTAATGATGGACGGTCATTTCTCTTTGCTTATTTGAGCTGTTCTTGCCATAATATGTACTTGGTCTTTTACCAAATAGGGCTATCTTCTGTATACCACCCCTAACTTGTCACAACACAACTGATTGGCTCAAACACATTAAGAAGGAAAGAAATTACACAAATTAACTTTTAACAAGGCACACCTGTTAATTGAAATGCATTCCAGGTGACTACCTCATGAAGCTGGTTGAGAGAATGCCAAGAGTGTGCAAAGCTGTCATCAAGGCAAAGGTTGGCTACTTTGAAGAATCTCAAATATAAAATATTTTTTGATTTGTTTAACACTTTTTTGGTTACTACATGATTCCGTATGAGTTATTTCATAGTGTAGATGTCTTCACTATTATTCTACAATGTAGAAAATAGCAAAAATAAAGAAAAACCCTGGAATGAGTAGGTGTGTCCAAACTTTTGACTGGTACTGTATATGTAAGTTGATTATACAGACAATTTTGAATTTTAAACAATACTAGTTCGCACAAAAACATTAATTAATGCAGTCAATTTCTTCTCTACTTTGAGCCAAGAAAGACTGACTGGGAACTTGTTGCAGGTTTTCCAGATAACAGAGAAATGAAGCACGAACATTTTCACTAACAGAGGCTCCAGCAGTGAACTTTATTAAACTAATGGACATGGCTCAGAAACCCATCTCTTGTGATTTATTTATATTAAATCACATTAATCAAACCCGGTGTGTTTGTTTGTCTCTCTGCTGTCCCTCTGCTACCGATGATGAATATAAGTGAGGAGTAATAACGGGTGCATTTGGTTGAGAAGATTGCCACGGCAACAACAAATTACAACAGTAACAATGACAACATCAGCGACATCAGCGATCTCATTAGCGTCGGCTGGATGCGCATCTCGAACTGGTGCAATGCACCATGGGTAAAAAGACAGATGACAAATCTACAGCACCAGAAACCTATTTATACAGAATAGACAATTTTACAACGAGAGAGAGAGAGCTAGCGATAGAGAGAGCTAGAGAGAGAGAGAGCTAGAGAGAGAGCTAGAGAGAGAGAGAGAGAGAGAGAGAGAGAGGGAGATGGAGAATGAGGGGAGAGAGAGTCCCTGAGAAAGACCAAGAGAAAGAGACTGATAGAAAGAGAGTAAAAGAGAGAGAGAGAGAGAGAGAGAGAGAGAGAGAATAATTCTGGGATGGGAAAACTCATAATAAAGTTAAGTTGGGGCCCACCTACACACTCAGATGCTCCAACACATAGCTTTATTGGTTTTTCAGGAGTTGTAACCCAATAACGGAATGTGTGGGACCGTATGTGTATGGGACCTTCTCCACCTCCACTGTCTCCAGCTCCACTAGCCCAGACCACTAGACTGTTAAATGCTGGGTCTTTCTTGGAGCTCTCGCTCTCCCCGAGCTCCTTAATAGTTTTGTCCATCATAGAGCAATCTTTTTTCAGATCGATAGGAAACATAGGGGATATTAAAGTGCTATTTCGTCTACACTATAGTAAGAGTCTTCCAACAGGGCTGTGTGGTAGCTCATATATTGAGATCCTATCATCTTATCATCCTATCATCCATAGCGTCAATATCAATCTGGGAAATCTAATACATGGAAAGTGTAAGACATAAAGGAGACAGTGTGGAGACAGTGGGGAGAGACAAAAATGACTGTCTTCTCCTCGGGAACATTCCCCTGGTGGCTGACCCCAACACAACAATCCTCTGTCTAACATGAGCCTGTGGAGGCAGGGGGAGACAGTGGGGGAGATAGTGGGGGAGAACTAAACTCCTGTTCTCTCTATAGGAACATCCCCCTGGTATCTGACCCAGACACAACAGCATAGCTGTCTAACATTAGTCTCTAGTGGAAGCAGGTGGAGACAGGGGGAGAGTGAAGGATACATAAACTCCTGTTCTCTCTACAGGAACATCCCCCTGGTGTCTGACCCGAGCGCTTAGCTTCAGCTGTAAACAAAGAGCTCCCAACGACATGTTCAATTAATCAATGTCTCCCCACAGCAAGCCTGAAATATATGTTGTAGCAGGGAGAGGGGAGAGGAGAGAGGACATAGCAG